>NC_135804.1:78506772-78806772 GCF_964213995.1 Mustelus asterias | reverse complement strand
GATCTGCTCCTCTGCAATCAGTCACTGAGGATCGAGCGCCATTTGTTTGGTGGCAAAGAGTACAGTAAATTTTGTGTTTATCCGGCATTTTACCAAGCCGAATTCTCTACTAACCAGAATTGCTGATGTTCCCCTAATACTAGTTGTCACTTTACCAACCGGAATATTACATTATTTTATATTTTAATTTTTGTTTGAATGTACAGTTGAAGGTTTGAAGTAAAAGAATAATGTTCTTTACTTTAGGAGCACTCACATATTCATTCATGTTACAAGTATTGTGCTGTCTTCCATTGGTAAAAGGACCTCCCATTGACTGGAATTTTTGCCTGACCAGCAAACCCATTTCTCAGGTATGCTGGAAGCAATGAAGAGTGATATTGGACTCGAAATGTTAACTGTGTTTCCCTCTCCACAGATGCTGCCAGGCCTGCTGAGTTCATTCAACATTTCTGTTTTTCAGATTTCCAACATCTGTAGTTTTTAATGAAAATCATTGCTTTTCTCAGCAATACTCAAAATTCTATGATCATCTTGCTGGTGCCAGTACAGAGCGAGACTGCGGATAGTTGGGAACCTGTCTCGGGGGCAGGGAATTCATATGGTGTTCGTGGAAGTGGAAATGACTAGGGTTGGGAAGCATTTTCCGTTCAGGGCCATTGTGATCTCCTGGACTCGTTTCGATCGCCTCAGGGGGTCGGAGAGGAATTTCCCAGATTTTTTTCCCCCATATTGGCCCTGGGGTTTTTCACTCTGGGTTTTCGCCTCTCCCTGGAGATCACATGGTCTGGAATGGGGGGGTGGGGGTGAGTTAATAGGTTGTAATGAACAAAGCATCGTAGCTGTGAGGGACAGCTCGGTGGATAGGATATTGGTCTGTAGATAGGCTGGAAAATTGGGCGGGGATCCTGGATTCAGGATTCAATCCTGGACCGGGGAGCGGCGCGGGCTTGGAGGGCCGAAGGGCCTATTCCTGTGCTGTATTGTTCTTTGTTCTTTTGTCTTTGTACTTCATAAAAGGAATGTTCATAATTAACATATTTCCTTTCATTCCCATTCCCAGAGGTTTTCCTGTTCATGGTTCTCAGCTCTTCACCAGGTTAGGATGATGGACAGTCTGCATGAAGGACGGTCAGTGTGAGGGATGTTGTGTGTGAGGGATGTTGTGTGTGAGGGATGTGTGTGAGGGATGTGTGTGAGGGACGGTCTTTGTCAGGGACGGTCTGTGTGAGGGATGGTAAGGATGATTCTATATGCTGGGTGGTGTCTCTATGACAGGGAATCTGTGTTCTCACTGCTGACTACAGTCTGATGCTGGCCCCTCTTCTTTACTGTCCCATTCTCGGAATCTGCTGCTTCTCGGACAGAACAAGATTCATTGGACTTGAAGAGAATTTATCCCTTTTCAGACAGACACTGTTTGCTGCAGCAATGGTTCTAAAACCAGGACTGAGAGAGATGTTCAGTGAAAGTCGATAATGGTTTAATAACATTGGAAAATTGGCTTCCTCTTATTAAGTCTCTGTCTTGTGTTCAGTGTGTGCCGGAAGAAAGACTGCATTGTTAACCTCATCACTGTTGGGTACAGAATTTGGCAATAAACGAGGCTGGAAAAAATGACCAAATAAATTATCAAAAGGTGAACAAAATATATAATCCCAGTGCTTTTGACTCCACTATAGACCCAGGATCATCCAATTCAGTAATGATGCTGTTATGAATCAATCAGGAACATTGCAGAGAAGGGGCTGGACATTGGAATAGAATCCATCACTATCAATGAAGAACACAGGCATTTCTAACACAGGCACAATGGGCTGAATGGCCACTCCTGTGCTGTCTGATTCTTGGAACAGGGCAAATTTCCTGGTTATTGTGTTTAATGAAGGGAATTGTATGGATGTAGTGAGTTTCTGATGTTGGGTGGATTCCTTTAAAATTTACGGGCGGGATATTCCGGCCGCGCTTGCCCCAAAACCAGAAAATCCCACCCGCGGTCAACGGACCTTTCCATGGTCCGCCCCTTACCCGCTACGATTCCTGTCGCAGGTGGAACGGGAAAATTTGTCCCCACAGCTTTTGGTTTCTCTCCTTCGATTACACCCAGACAAAATCTTTCACTGAACACTGTAGCATGGAAATAATTTGTTAAAATGGTCAGTAAAAGGGAATATGGAAGAAGAGTTTGCAATGTCCAGTGTTAGACCCCTTTAATATATCAGCTACAGCACTGATTCATTGAATTGATGTTTGCTCTGGATCATTTTCACCCGTCCCAAATGCAGCTTTCACCACTCTCCGTGCATTCTCTGTGAGATCATCCAGTGCTCCACACAGCAACTTGTAGGTCATAAGAAATGATGATCCTGCTCCAAAGATGGATCCTACAACTGGGATGATGTCAAGTGCAAGCTCAAGACCAGATATGACGACAGCAGCGGATCCCCATGCTAATCTGTTCATTATATCTGGAGTTATTTCACCCACCAGGGGAGTTTTCACCACGGCTTTCAGTTCTTCCACAGGTTTCCCTGCCTTATTGGCCAGTCTTTGAAGGGAGGCATCATCCAGACCCAGACATTTACGGAAATGTATTATTCCTCCAATCAGGATCCCAATATCACAACCAAGGGAGACTCCAGGAACTGGCACTGCTCCCAATATTCCAGAAAGTGATGCCAACATCCAAACTCGCTTCTTTAGCTCTTTCTTCTTCTTTTCCACAATTTCCAAGGTTAGGTTGGGAAGGGCCAGTATGTACACACTTCTCTTTATACTGGGAAGATCATCTTCAAGAACTTCATTTAACAGTTTAAAATCATACAGATGCAGGTCAAAGTTTGAAATCAGGAAAACACGGGGTGATGGGATCCCTGTCTCTTGCAATTTCCTGACACAGTAACTCCTGATCTTTTCCAGTTCTTCCTTTTCATTAAATTCCCTCCTTTTCCTTTTCATTGATTCAAGGTCATGATCAATTTTAGGTCGAACAAAGTAGAAATTCTTCCCCAGCCGTTTAATCTCTCGAGCGAGTTTTACATCATTTTCTGTGAATCGATAATCTGAGATAATGATGAAGAAATCGTATTTTTTAAATTTCATTTTATTGAGGTATTTATTCGCTGGGAATTTCGTTGTTCCAATTCCTGGCAGATCCCATAAAATAACATTTGGCAAACAGGGATGCTTGTATTCAGTTGGCTCCATTGTGGTTTCTGTGATATCAATCTCAGCACCGTCCTCATCACTGCTTCGAAGTCCTCTCATCGCATTGATGAAGCTGGATTTCCCTGCGCCTGCTTCTCCTGTCACTGCGATGTTCAGTTCTGTGCTGTCCAGGTCATTAATTTTTTTCTGTATCAGCAGTGTTACCTTTTCCACCCCACCCGATTCATAATCAGATTTCAGATTCTTCAGTTCATCCTCACTGAACAATGAAGTGTTTGAAGCTTCAGCGCTTTGACCTCTGAAAGGAAACATTTTACATGATTTGCACCAATTGAAAATAACTCCTATTTACAACACATTGTCACATCTTCAGAACCTCCTTACACATCTCATTAAATCCTTTTGAAAAACAAGCACAATTGTCATGTAGCTTATTAAGACAGCTAATTTATGCACAGCAAGATCCCAGAGTGAGCTATTGGATGAATGAACAGTTAAGTTGTCTTTGCATGAAAGTAACCTTGCCCCTTATAAATTATGGACCCTTTCAATTTTGATCCTGAGGTGCCCCAGCTGGGGGCAATCATCTCCTGTTTCTCCAGACAGCAGCAACTACAGACTCATCTCTCAGCCCAAATTCCTCTTCACCACTCTGTGAATCACCTCAGCTGCCCTCAGTCTGACTGAGGCCTCCCCAATGGTGTCTCTCACTTACTGTTTGTGAGGCTCAGATGCATTGATAGGACTTGAGGAATTCTCGAGGAATTAAGGGCTATGGGGAGAGAGCGGGTAAATGGAGTTGAAATCAACCATGATTGAATGGTGGAGTGGACTCGATGGGCCGAATGGCCTCACTTCCGCTCCTATGTCTTATGGTCTTATTGTGCAATGAGGGTCGGTTGAAGTCCAAACTAAGGGCCCTGGTTCTTGAGGCTTCATTTCCTCTGCTGAAGGGCCGAAGAAGAGGAGAGGTTAATGGATGTACATGACCTGTAGAATTGCTCACGACATTCTCATTAAAGTGCTGACATTGAGCAATGGCAATGCTTTGCAATGACAAGTTGTGATGTAACTAAGGGAACTGAAGAGACACAATATGAGGAGTTTCTTGACCAACCTGGAGCTGGCTCCTCCCATCCTGCTTCTCTTACTCTCGCTGCTTTCCCTGTGCGAGTGTTCACTGATTCCAGAGCTTCCTCCACAAAAAGGGCGAGAGGGCAGAGGCTTGTGGCTCCTCCCCCGATGTCACTTCTTTACCTTTGGTTATGTTGGGTTTTCTCCTTTGAGAGGAAAGTAGAGAGTGTGAGTGGCAGTACTTTATTCACCATCAAATAAAGGACAAGACTGGTGTGAGGAATCATCTTTAATCAGGCTGTGAACAGGAGTAAACTCCAAAATTCCTAATGGAGCTTTTTCCACCTTCACTTATTCAGAGTGTGAGGGAAGGAATAGGATGTGAAAACTCTTGTATTTCCCCCTCAATAGTTCAGGGAAGTAGCACTGGAAGTGGATCACAGAGAGGGTATGCTGAGTGGAAATGGAAAATGTGGGGGCAGATTTTGCTGTACAAATGTTTGGCTGAATAATAGTCACCAGAATTAATGTGCAAATTGGCCAGTATCCTGTGGCGGGGTAGTTGTTCCATTGCAAATTGTCACAAGTTGTTCCTGATATGCACTATTAGTCTCATGAAAATGGCATCTCATGCTTCATCCCCCCATGATCTTCATGGATTTGCTACATTCATTGCCCATTAATCAAATTACAATTTAAATCGGGAACTGGCTAATTTGCTAAATACTCATTCGTCTTCACATGAGAGAATCAAGTACCAGAAATAGGATGAAAATTAAAAGGGAAAATGTTTTAAAAATCAAGGGAAGAACTTTATAGCTCAATGGAAATTTTAAAAAATGGTAATAGAAAAATAATGGTACAAAAGACAGACAATGCTCCAGGACCTGATAGACTCCACCCGAGGTTATCAGAAGAGCGAGACTTCAGCAGAGTGAGATTTGTGCATCTGAGAAATGTGATGGAGGGAAGTATGAATTAATACACTTACTCAATTTAATGTATGCAATTTCTCATATTTATACTTTATATTTCTGTGTCAATTTATACTGTAATATACTGAATATTTATCTGTGTTTTGCCAGTACTTCGAGCGTTGGTATTCTCTGTGTTTGTATCTGAAATAGCAAAGTAGATAAGTTGAGGAAATAGGTTCCAGGAAGGTCGGGATAAAGTGGGAGCATTATTCAAGGGAAAGTAGGGGCAACTTTAAACAGTTGCCATTCTCTAAGAGCACATAGGAGTCAAGAGGTCTGGAGTCACAGGTAGGTCAGACCAGGTAAGGATGACAGATTTCCTTCCCTAAAGGGCATTAGTGAATCAGATGGGTTTTTATGACAATATGACAATGATGGTCATCATTAGACTTTTAATTCCAGATTTTTATTGAAGTCAAATTTTACCATCTGTCCTCGTGGGAATTGAACCCAGGTCCCCAGAACATTACACTGGATCTCTGGATTACTAGACTAGCAATAATACCACGACGCCACTCCCCCCCAGTATTTCCCACCACCCTCTGAAACAGAAGGAATGTCGACTCTTGATCTCAATGAAATGAAGAATGGCTTCAATATGAGCTGTGTTCCACTCCACCTTTATGGTAACATTAGATTTGAGATGGTGTTGAGCATTATGAGGTTTTCACTTGAACACAATAATATTCAGATTGTGTCACTGAAGTGGGAGCCTATCTACTTAAAACAACAGATTAAACAATAGCTAAGGTACTTTATGGATTTTGACAGAATGATTCTAACTGGGATGAAAAATATGCCCTCATTGTCTGACAGTAACAATTCTGGATCTTTCACCTCTCAGAATTCTCTTGCTAGTTCAGATAGCTTTGGCCTGCTTCTTGAGTTGGATAAAACCCAATATTGATATTCACTGGAAATAGTGAGGGAAAGATCAGGAGGACATTGTTCGGGGTAATAGAGATTGATAGACTTTTGGAATGTTCGGGGAGTCAAGGGATAGGACAGAAAAATGAGTTGAAGTCAAAGACCAGCCATGATATTGAATGACAGTAAGAAGTCTCACAACACCAGGTTAAAGTCCAACAGGTTTATTTGGTAGCAAATACCATAAGCTTTCGGAGCGCTGCCCCTTCGTTAGATGGAGTGAAAATCTGTTCTCCAACAGTGCACAGAGACACAACATCAAGTTACAGAATACTAATTAGAATGCAAATATCTACAGCCAGCCAGGTCTTAAAGATAAAGTGGGTGGAGGGAACATTAAACACAGGTTAAAGAGATGTGTATTGTCTCCAGACAGAACGGCTAGTAAGATTCTGCAAGATCAGGAGGCAAGCTAGACAGATTGAATGACAGAGCAGGTTTAAGGGGGCGAATGGTCTACTCCTATTTCTTGTGATAAGTTCTAAGAAACCTAGGTCACCTCCTCAACCTTCACTGTTAGAAAACAGCCACAACCTGTTCAATCTTTTCTGCTCCGTGTTCAGAATCCATAGAATCCCTAGTGCAGAAAGAGGCCATTCGGTCCATTGAGTAGAGTGTGTGAAAATGTGAAGTTGTTCATTTTGGAAGGAAGAAGAAAACAGAATATTATTTAAATGGAGAAAAGCTGTAGAAAGCTGCATCATAAAGGAACTTGGGGGTATTGGTACAGGAAACACAGAAAGCTAGCACACACGAGCAGCAGGTCATCAGGAAGGCAAAATACTGCAGATGCTGGAATCCAAAACAAAAGCAGAAAATGCTGAAAAATCTCAGCAGGTCTGACAGCATCTGTGAAGAGAGAATAAAACCAACATTTTGAGCCAGGATAACCCTTCGTCAGAGCTGGGTCATCCTGACTCAAAACATTAGCTCTATTCTCCCTCCACAGATGCTGTCAGACCTGCTGAGATTTTCCAGCATTTTCTGTTTTGAGGCTAATGGAATGTTGGCCCTTATTTCAAGGGGATTGGAGTATAAGATTCAGGAAGTCTTGCTGCAACTCTACAAGGTACTGATGAGACCACACCTGGAGTACAATGTGCAGTTTTGGTTTCTTTATTTAATGAAAGATATTTCATTGGAGGTAGTTCAGAGAAGGTTCGCTAGGATGATCCCTGGTATGGAGGGATTGTCTTATGAGCAAAGGTTACACAAGTTTGGACTCTACTCACTGGAATTTAGAAGAATGAGAGATAATCTCATTGAAACACACTGGATTCTTAAGGGGCTTGACAGGGTAAATGCTGAAGGGATGTTTCCCCTCGTGGAAGAGACTAGGAGCAGAAAACCCAGTCTCAGAATAAAGGGATGCCAATTTCAGACTGAGTTGAGAACGAATTTCTTCTCTCAGAGGGTTGTGAGTCTTTGGAACTCCTTGCCACAGAGAGTTGTGGGGGCAGAGTCCTTAGGGTGAATTTTACCACCCGACCCACCACAGGAATCAGAGCGGGTGAGGGGCAGACCATGGAAAGGTCTGTTGACCATGGGTGGGATTTTTCAGTTTCAGGGTGAGTGAGGCCAGGGAATCCTGCCCATTGTGTGTATTTAAGGCTGAGACACATAGAGTTTCATGGGGAAAAGGCAGGAAAGTGGACATGCGGAATGTTGGATTCGCCATGATCCTATAATATGGCAGAGCAGGCTCGAGGGGCCTAACTGCCTCCTCCTGCTCCTATTTCTTATGGTCTTATGGTAACAAAAATATTGAAATATTTGTTATGTTCTCATTACTGAATTGAAGCACCTCAAGTGTGCATCTTGATCTCTGGAGAAAATTCTGAGTATCATTGCACTTTCTTGCTATGACAATTTGAAATGTTTTCTAACGTCACTTTCAGATATTTTACGAATAAAGTATATTGTTTGTAATCATAATAAAAGGACAGTTGGATGAGACCTGGGAAGAATGGGCAGTATCAGTGATTTGCTGTGGCCCTTTTGACTGTGTGGTCAGAGGCAGCAGAGGGTCTGTTATTCAGTAACTTTGTTATCCATGAAAGCAAGTCAGTGGCCATTTTAAAACCGCTGAAAACAAATGTGTTCTTTTAAAAAGCTGGCAAAGTGTTAAACATCCATGCAATAATATCGAACAAAATACTTCCTTCTTCCAAACTTTTCATCAGCTCTGCAGAGTAACAAAACATGAGCTGATCTGCCCACATCGCAACCACCGAAAACGGAGAGAGTTGCTGAGCTCCTCTATTCACTAACAACATTTAGATTGAGCTTTATCTATCTCTACAACCTGTTTCTGTATCGTCTCCACTCCCCAACCTGATAAACACGCGGCTCGTCATTTCCTGCACTGTTTGTAAGTTTCATTTTGCCTTGCCGTCCTGAATCCTGAATATAAAACTTGCTTTTTAGCAACTTTTGAATTTTGAACACAGCCAGAGCTTGCAAGGAAAGGGAAACCTGATAGAGTGAAACACGCGCGACTACAATCTTTAAAGTTGTGCTGGAATTCTCTTCAAACCTGTTGAATATAATTCACCCTGAATTTTGACCACCGCGCTGTGTTTCAATGTCTTGATTGTGGCTCCCTGGCGAGAGGAGAGTGTTGATCAGTGAAGTTGTCCCGCTGTGAACATCTCAGTCCAAAGTGAGTGCTTCCGTGTTGCATTCGCACTGGGAATACAGTTACAATAAGTCACAGATAAATTAACAGCTTTTCAACAAGTCATTGGGTAGATTCCTGAACACTATCCAATGACAATCAAAACCCTAGAAGATCACTTGTTACTGGGGAGAATTTGCTTTTCTATTTTCCAGATTGTAAGTATGAATCACAAAAGGTGCTCACCCACTCAATAGTTGGAAAACTGGATGCTCTGAGTCTGAATTTCAGATAGTTGCTCTCGCTCGGTGGAACAGATAGATGGGTTCAAACATTTCCAACCCCCCAAAAAGATTGTGTTCTGCTTAAAAAATATCCTCCATTCATTTCCTTCATCCCTTCAGGTTTTACTTTGCTGGATTCCAAACACTGAATAGCATCTGGCTATCACTCAAGCTGACAATATATAAATAATTTCCAGCTAATATTCTCCACTAAACACAACCCAGAACATTACAGTTTCATATGACACGTTGCTGTTCAAAGGGCTACACATGCGCACTCCTGTCCCGATCCTTCTGATGAAATGTTTAACTACTGCACTGGTCAAAATCAATTGACAAACACTGGCCCTTTGTCAATCTGATAGAAAGAAATAGGTTGCTGAGTAACTTGTGGTTCATTGTTATGTGGGCAGCAATACAGCCTATAAAATAGGGGACATGAGGTCAGAATCTAAATTGTCCTGCCTTGGCACGTTAGAGTGGTAGTACTGGTGAATGTTGGTGATACACAGATCATTTGTAGAAACTCATTGTGACCAGGTCATCAGTAGAATTCAACAGAAGCAATTATGCAATTTACTAAACAGGTTAATTAATATCCTTCAGGCAAGAGAATTGATCCTCTGGAATGTATTGTTGTCTTGTACAGGTCTTAGATGAGACATCCCTTGTTTTAAAACTGTGTCCCCTAGTTCTAGATTCCCCCATGAGGGGAAACATGCTTTCAGAATCTACCCTGTCGAACCCTCGATAATCTTCCTTCACTTTACTAATCACCTATTCTAATTCAGGGCCGCAGGGAATCGGAGTCTCTCCTGGCAGACACTGTGCTTTAGGCGGGGTACACCCAGCACAGGATGTCAATCCATCGCAGGGTGTCACTCAATAATCTTACACGTTTGAATAAGATCATCTCTCATTTGTCTAAACTCCAATAAGTATAGGCTCAACCTGTTCAACCTTTCCTCACATGACAAGGTACTTCTGAATTATCTCCAATGCAAGTATAACCCTCCTTAAATTAGGAGATCAAAACTGTATGCAGTACTCCAGGTGTTGTCTCACCAATGCTCTGTACAGTTATTGACAGATTCTCTACTTTTATGCTCCATGTCCCTTGCAATAAATCCCTAAATTTGACTTTATCTATTTTTTGTTGTACCTGCGTGCTAACCTTCAGTGATTCATGTCCAGGTCTCCACCTGGACCGAGCTGGGATCAGTGTTCTGGCGAAGAGAGTAAATGGGGTGGTCAATAGGACTTTAAACTAGAGATTGGGGGGGAAGGGAAAGTCAGGGAACCAAGAGGTGAAGGAATCAGTGGGAAGCGTAGCTGCTTAGGATTACAAAAAATCACGAAAAGACAGCACTCAGGAGAGGTTACGATAGTCCCCATCTCACAAAATATGACACAGTGTCTGGAAAGGCTCAGTAGACCAAGGTCCACCACACTACGAAAACAAAAAGGGACGGTCAATAGGGAATTAAAGGTGCTATATTTAAATGCCCGCAGTGTCCGGAACAAGATAGATGAGCTTGTGGCCCAGATTGTGACTGGCAGGTATGATGTGGTAGGCATCACAGAGACGTGGTTGCAGGGGGTTCAGGACTGGCAGTTAAACATCCAGGGATTCACAACCTATCGAAAAGACAGAGGGGTGGGTAGAGGGGGCGGGGTTGCCTTGTTAATTAGAAATGAAATTAAATCAATAGCACTAAACGACATAGGGTCAGACGATGTGGAGTCTGTGTGGGTAGAGTTGAGGAACCACAAAGGCAAAAAAACCATAATGGGAGTTATGTACAGGCCTCCTGACAGTGGTCAGGACCAGGGGCACAAAATGCACCACGAAATAGAAAGGGCATGTCAGAAAGGCAAGGTCACAGTGATCATGGGGGATTTCAATATGCAGGTGGACTGGGTAAATAATGTTGCCAGTGGACCCAAAGAAAGGGAATTCATTGAATGTTTACAGGATGGCTTTTTGGAACAGCTTGTGATGGAGCCCACGAGGGAACAGGCTATTCTGGACTTAGTGTTATGTAATGAGCCAGACGTGATAAAAGATCTTAAAGTAAGGGAACACTTAGGAAGCAGTGATCATAATATGGTAGAATTCAGTCTGCAATTTGAAAGAAGGAAGGCAGAATCAGATGTGAAGGTTCTACAGTTAAATAAAGGTAATTACAGGCGCATGAGGGAGGAACTGACAAAAATCGACTGGAAGCAGAGCCTAGTGGGAAAGACAGTAGAACAGCAATGGCAGGAGTTTCTGGGAGTAATTGAGGACACAGTGCAGAGGTTCATCCCAAACAAAAGAAAGGTTATCAGAGGGGGGATTAGGCAGCCATGGCTGACAAAGGAAGTCAGGGAATGCATCAAGGCAAAAGAGAGAGCCTATAATGTGGCAAAGAGTAGTGGGAAGTCAGAAGATTGGGAAGGCTATAAAAACAAACAGAGGATAACAAAGAGAGAAATAAGGAAGGAGAGGATCAAATATGAAGGTAGGCTAGCCAGTAACATTAGGAATGATAGTAAAAGTTTCTTTAAATACATTAAAAACAAACGGGAGGCAAAAGTAGACATTGGGCCGCTCCAAAATGACGCTGGTAATCTAGTGATGGGAGACAAGGAAATAGCTGAGGAACTTAATAAGTACTTTGCATCAGTCTTCACAGTAGAAGACATGAGTAATATCCCAACAATTCAGGAAAGTCAGGGGGCAGAGTTGAATATGGTTGCCATCACAAAGGAGAAAGTGCTAGAGAAACTAAAAGGTCTGAAAATTGATAAATCTCCGGGCCCAGATGGGCTACATCCTAGAGTTCTAAAGGAGATAGCTGAAGAAATAGTGGAGGCATTAGTTATGATCTTTCAAGAGTCACTGGAGTCAGGGAAAGTCCCAGAGGATTGGAAAATCGCTGTTGTAACCCCACTGTTCAAGAAGGGAACAGGAAAAAAGATGGAAAATTATAGGCCAATTAGCCTAACCTCAGTTGTTGGCAAAATTCTAGAATCCATCGTTAAGGATGAGATTTCTAAATTCTTGGAAGTGCAGGGTCGGATTAAGACAAGTCAGCATGGATTTAGTAAGGGGAGGTCGTGCCTGACAAACCTGTTAGAGTTCTTTGAAGAGATAACAAATAGGTTAGACCAAGGAGAGCCAATGGATGTTATCTATCTTGACTTCCAAAAGGCCTTTGACAAGGTGCCTCACGGGAGACTGCTGAGTAAAATAAGGGCCCATGGTATTCGAGGCAAGGTACTAACATGGATTGACGATTGGCTGTCAGACAGAAGGCAGAGAGTTGGGATAAAAGGTTCTTTCTCAGAATGGCAACCGGTGACAAGTGGTGTCCCGCAGGGTTCAGTGTTGGGGCCACAGCTGTTCTCTTTATATATTAACGATCTAGATGACGGGACTGGGAGCATTCTGGCCAAGTTTGCCGATGATACAAAGATAGGTGGAGGGGCAGGTAGTATTGAGGAGGTGGGGAGGCTGCAGAAAGATTTAGACAGTTTAGGAGAGTGGTCCAAGAAGTGGCTGATGAAATTCAACGTGGGCAAGTGCGAGGTCGTACACTTTGGAAAAAAGAATAGAGGCATGGACTATTTTCTAAACGGTGACAAAATTCATAATGCTAAAGTGCAAAGGGACTTGGGAGTCCTAGTCCAGGATTCTCTAAAGGTAAACTTGCAGGTTGAGTCCGTAATTAAGAAAGCAAATGTAATGTTGTCATTTATCTCAAGAGGCTTGGAATACAAAAGCAGGGATGTACTTCTGAGGCTTTATAAAGCACTGGTTAGGCCCCATTTGGAGTACTGTGAGCAATTTTGGGCCCCACACCTCAGGAAGGACATACTGGCACTGGAGCGGGTCCAGCGGAGATTCACACGGATGATCCCAGGAATGGTAGGCCTGACATACGATGAACGTCTGAGGATCGTGGGATTATATTCATTGGAGTTTAGGAGGTTGAGGGGAGATCTGATAGAAACTTACAAGATAATGAACGGCTTAGATAGGATGGACGTAGGGAAGTTGTTTCCATTAACAGGGGAGACTAGGACGCGGGGGCACAGCCTTAGAATAAAAGGGAGTCACTTTAGAACAGAGATGAGGAGAAATTTCTTCAGCCAGAGAGTGGTGGGTCTGTGGAATTCATTGCCACAGAGGGCTGTGGAGGCCGAGACGTTGAGCGTCTTCAAGACAGAAATTGATAAATTCTTGATTTCTCGAGGAATTAAGGGCTATGGGGAGAGAGCGGGTAAATGGAGTTGAAATCAACCATGATTGAATGGTGGAGTGGACTCGATGGGCCGAATGGCCTTACTTCCGCTCCTATGTCTTATGGTCTTATGGTCTTATGTATGAGGCCATCCAGATCCCTTTGTACTGCAGCACTCTGCAGTCTCTCTATTCTTCCCTTAGTGTCCAAAGATATGCAGGTTATGTGGACTGGCCATGATTAATGTGTAGGGTTACGAGGATAGGTTGGGGGTGTAGGCCTCGGTAGAGTGCTCTTTTGGAGAACTGGTGCAGAATTGATGGTTCGAATGGACTCCTTTTGCACCGTCGGGATTCTATGGTTCCCAAACACCATAATTTGCAACCCCACATTTTCACACATTATTCTCCACCTGCCTGTTTTTTGCCCACTCACTTAATCTACCTAAATCCCTTTGCATCCTCCTTTTATTCTTCTTACAGCTGGCTTTCCTACCTTTCTTGGTATCATCAGCAATTTTGGCTACAATACACATAAGCCCTTCATACAAGTCATCAAATATAGTTTCAGCGGTAAGCTCTGTGACATCGCAGTTGTAAGGTGAAAACCACCCAGTTATCCCAACCGTTAGTTGCCTGTTAATTAACCAACCGATATTAATATATTATTCCAACACCATGAGCTCTGCTGTAGTAACTTTTTATGTGGCACCTTAATGAATACACTTTGGAAATCCAAATACAACACACCTATCGGTTCTCCTTTAACCACCTTGCTTCTTACATCCTTAAAGAACTTTAATGTATTCAAAATAATTTCTCTTTCATCATTGACTAAGTGTATTAAAAAGCAAATTCTCACACTGTTCCTCATAGGTCATCCATTCATTCTGTGAACAGTGACAGATGGGCTAGAATACTATGACTGCTGAATGATTTGGTATAGTCATTTGCCATTATGGGATACTTAGCATCCAATGTGAAAAAGCAAAGAGATTTTATGCATGATATTGGGAATTATAATGTGGGAGCTATAAACAAAACAGAACATCATTAGATTTTCCGCTTCCATCTGCATTGTGACTGGAAATTTCCACAAAAATCAACAGACCTTTTGCTGGTTCGCCACATTATCCATCCTACCCATGATGCGCAGCAGGTGGGATGGGAAAATTTAAGCCTTAGTGCGTGTGTAATGCAGGTAATAATTGTGAAATGATTCACCAGCTTTGAAAGCAGCCATTGATTCACCATGGTACACCCCAACTCAAGTAGTTTTTATCCCAAAACCATTTGTCATCTGAATCGCTATGTTACAGTCAAAGGAACAGTACAAGTCAGTTTATTTCAAGAGAGATATCAGGAGAAAGGCTTAATTCTTTTGTCAGGTGAATTTAGGAACAACCTTGACTGGTGGGGCTCTAGCCCCTAATGCTGGTGATAGAGGACTTACTTGTATTCTCATCTCGGTTGTCCAATAAAGTCTGTCAATTATTGGGTTTTGATTGTTTAATCATGGAGTCCTCCAAACTCATTTCACAACTGTCAACATCCTGAAATAGGGTTCTCCTCATATTTCCAGCAAACTGCCTTGATGATACATGTATCCTGGGAGGGGTCCAATGGGTGACCAGGGTTTTGGTGTGAATTATGTCATGGGCAGAGGAGATTTGGATGAGCTTCAGTTCATGCTGTTGCTGCAGACATGGAGGCCAGGATTCTCCGACCTCACCCACAGCTAGGATTCTCCAGTTCTGCTGCTGTGAATGGAGATTTGGCTGAGCACCAAATTCTCCGTTCTTGCTGGCAGTGGTAGCGGGGCATGAACATCCAGAGAACCCCAGCTAGAGTTTAATTACTCACAATGCAATCTCCAGAATAAACTTTTTACAAACCAGACTTGCAGCCTCAGCTCCAAAGATCCACACTTCACCCACTGTAAGAGGTGAAATTTGAAAGTAAACAATTAGAGTTTCTGTCACCTGTTCTTGGTGAGAATTCACTGGAAAAACTATTGTGATTTCCATATGGGATTCAATGGTGTTACATTCCAGAAAGGTGAGAGCTGAGAACAGAGAACGTGGAACTCCCTGTGACAGAGAGATTCAGAGAGAAAGTAATGATGTGTTTCAAGGAAGTTAGGTAAGTAGGTGTGAATGAAAGTAGAGGGTGCTACAACCACCCACCAGATGAAGGTCCCCAAAGTTCTTGATCCTGAAGAGACCCTTCAATTTGTTATCATTCAGCTGGGATACCCCCAAATTGTTACAAACCCAGTGAGGAGGGATGAACTTCCCCCCTTGTCTTTACCTGACTCACCCCCTTTTGTTGGTTACAACACTTCATCTGAAAAGGATCCCTTTTCATGGATATCTTTTCCCAGACCTAATAGCTATGTTTTAAAAGGAGCAAATTTAACCAGGTTTTCTTGTGGTAAAGATTGAGTTTATTAATTACAAAAGGCAAGAAAATGCTAAAATATATGCATATACATTCAGAGTGGGAAGGAGAATGCAGTTCAAAGTTAAAAAAAGAAAGGTATACAGAACAGCTTTTGACCCGTGAGTAGGAGATGATGAAGGACTGCAGCCATTATGATTCAAGATTCTGGTAGAGTGACTTACCAAGTGAATAGTTGGTTTTGCGATTGCTGTGTTCTGTAGTTTGACACTGAAGATTCCCAGTTCTCTTTTCTGCCGTGGTCTTGTATGGACTGGGCTGAATTCCAATCGTCAGAGAGAGATTTTTGGGGTCAGACAGAGAGGACATGTCCCCTTTTCTTCAGGCCCTGCCACTTTTCTGTGATGCCTTGCCCTTGTCTTGTGACTTGTTGTCTTTTTGCCTCCTGGGCCTTTTCCTTCTTACAAATTATATATTATTATTCATGTTTGTTTTTTCTTGTGTGGGATGGTGAATGGGGGGTACCCCCATGTCCAGAAGAGGAGTAGGTGGGGAGAGAAAGAACAAAGGAAAACAGGGTGATGGTCTGCTTCTGTTGCATTTTAGATGGTTGGGGGGAGGTGGTTGTTGAGGCTATGTTTGTTAGGAGGAGGGGGCTGCTAGGTTGGGGGTTTACGTGTTTCCGGGCACTGGAATGGATGTCCAAGTGGTGTGTGTGCTGGAGAATTGTTTTTGGGGGTTTCCTGGCTGGGAAGGTTTTGTGTCTGTTGCTGAGTCAAATTCTGTTTTTTTTTTGGGGGGTGGGGGCGGGGGGGTGGCGGGGGGGGGGGGGGCGGGGGGGGGGCTGGGGTGGAATTCAGAAGTCGGATCAAAAACTGATGAGACACAGGTTTCTCCGCAAACCTTCTTTACTGCATCGGAGGAGAGATCGCGAGACCATGCGCATCAGACATGGGTTCGCGAGTCTCTGTCTGGCTTACAAAACAGTTTCAGTTATACACGATGGAGATACATCCACATACTTCTGTTAGCCAATAAGGGCATAGCTGTATTGTTACATTTTGATTCGATTACTTTCAAGAACAAAAGGCCATAGCCACGTAAGGACATGACTATTAAAGTTTCTGATTAGATTACTTTCAAGAACAAAAGGCCAATCCCTCCGAAGCCAGAACCACAATTACCTATTAGCAGTTTCTTTAACGTGATCATTAGTTTCCGTGAGCCTTGTCGCCCTCGCCTCAGGCCCTTTCCATAACCAGTTTATCCCTCAACTGATTCCTAGTTATGCATCCCAATTTTAACCCCTTCCTCTTCTTGATCTACCTTATACACATTCTCAGGGGAAGGTTCTGTTCGTGGTTGAGCTACTGAGTAGGTGGGCTATTGGGGACGGGGCAAGAGGTCAAGCGGTGGGAAAATATAGTCCTGGGGTTTCCTGATAGGGATGTTTGTGGGTAGGTTGTTGGTTGAAGGGTGGTTTGTTGTCCTCCCCTGCCTTTACACTTTTGTCACCCATGTGTGCCTGTTAGGGTGGGTGGAGTGAGAGGGCTGCCAGAGCTGATGGGATGGGGTGACTTTTTAATTTTTGTGGGTGTTTTATGCTGTGGTGGGCAGGAGAGAGAAAGAGAGATCTGCAAAATGGCTATTTGCTGGGGCATTGTGTGTCTGCTTCCTGGCTCTTTTCCCTCAAAACATCCAGCACTTCTTCACTTAGTGCACACAGAGAACCTGGGGCAGCTTTCAATGGTCTTGAACCCAATCTTTGTGTATTCCAAGTGGGAAAGCGAATCCACAAAAAAAACATCTGGGCATTACACAGGAAATCTCTTGATGAGATGGCCATTATGTCCCTTTGTCTCTACCGGAGATGGCAATTAGTGTGTCTGGGTGATTTAGACATATCTTGTCCAGTAACAGAATGGGGTTTGATTGCTGATAAGAGAATTACTCTGCAGCAATACAGCCAGAGTTTGACTGTACATCGTCAGTCATCTTTGGGTTTGTGTATCCACTTAAAAAAAAAACTCAGGTCTTATTTAAAGTCCAATATTTCCTGGTAGGATTCCATCTTTTTCTCCATAATTGGGAGAAAGTAAATGGTGATAGAGTTGGCTGAGACAAGGTGGAAGATGGTTAGTGTGAAGCATTAACACCAGTTAAATGATCTATTTTTGCATTGTAAAATGTGATGTAATTTTAGTTAGATGGAAATTAAGCAGAAAAGAGTTTTACATTTTTTTTTAAAGAAAATTACAGCACAGGAACAGGCCCTTCGGCCCTCCAAGCCTGCACTGAACATGCTGCCCGACTGAACTAAAACCCCCTCCCCTTCCGGGGACCATATCCCTCTATTCCCATCTTTTTCATGTACTTGTCAAGACACCCTTAACAGTCACTACCGTATCCGCTTCCACTACCTCCCCTGGCAGCGAGTTCCAGGCACCCACTACTCTGTGTAAAAAATCTGCCTCGTACATCTCCTTTAAACCTTGCCCCTTAAACCTGTGCCCCCTAGCAATTGATTCTTCCACCCTGGGAAAAAGCTTCTGACTATCCACTCTGTCCATGCCCCTCATAATCTTGTAGACTTCTATCAGGTCTCCCCTCAACCTCCGTCGCTCCAGTGAGAACAAACCAAGTTTCTCCTCATAGCTAATGCTCTCCAGACCAGGCAACATCCTGGTAAATCTTTTCTGTACCCTCTCCAAAACCTCCACATCCCTCTGGTAGTGTGGCGACCAGAATTGAACACTATATTCTAAGTGCGGCCTAACTAATGTTCTATAAAGCTGCAACATGACTTGCCAATTTTTAAACTCCGGCTGATGAAGGCAAGCAGCCTTCTTGACTACCTTCTCCACCTGTGTGGTGAACCATTGTTGGTTACCACTGGGGGTTGTTCTTATGTTACTGTTGGGTTAGGGTGTTGTCACTGTGGGGTTGTATAATGTTGTTGGGTTAGGGTGTTTACCTGTGGTAAATGTTATTATGGCACATCCCGGTGGGGCCCCACCTCCGGAGGAGAGGTATAAGACCCTCTGCTCCGGCAGGACCCCTCCAGTCTGAACTGGTGTACTCGTGTTAGTTAGTTCCATTGTTTGATAATAAAAGCCTTCGATAACTGAAGCCTTGTTCCACGTGCTTGATTGTCGCGCATCAATTTGATTATCAAACAGAAAACTCTCAGCAGTAAAAAGAGAGTATGGAACAGATTTTGAAACCAGATCATCTGGCGTTGGACCCACGTGCGGTCGGTGCCGCTAACACCTTCGACCACTGGTGGAAGTGTTTCGAAGACTACCTGGCAGCCTCTGTAGCTATTACTACAGACAGCAACAAACTCCAAGTCCTCCACGCAAGGGTAAGCGACACGATTTATCTGGCGATTCGTGCGGCCACCACTTACCCGAGGGCCGTCGAGCTCTTGAAGAAACGATACACGAAACCACCCAACGAGATACACGCTCGTTACCTCCTCGCTACACGATGTCGGCAGTCGGGCGAAACCATGGAGGACTACGCCAATGAGCTCCTGCAGCTTGCCAGGGGTTGCGATTGTAAAGACGTATCAGCTGAACAATACACGTACGACCTCGCCCGAGACGCGTTCGTAGCAGGGGTAGGGTCCTCGTACATCCGGCTTAAGTTACTGGAGAAAGGGAACCTCAACTTGACCCAAGCGATGGAGATGGCTGAGATGCTGGAAGCGGCGTCGAAAAGCTTGGCTCTGTACCCCGAGGACCACGTGGAGACAATGTGGCAAGAGCAAGCTCAAATCCCTCCTCGCCCCGCGGGCTCGCGCTCCCATATCGATCCGACGACGGCGGCAGCTCCAGGCGGCCAGCGATGCTATTTTTGCGGTGGGGCCAAGCATCCACGGCAACAGTGTCCGGCAAAAATGGCAATCTGCAGCCAGTGCGGTAAAAAGGGCCACTATGGTAAAGTTTGCAGGTCGAAGTCCAAAAACGGCAGTGCAGCTTGTAACCCTCCAGAGCGGAGACAATCTCCTTCGGCGTCGCAGTACCCACGAGGTCCGACCACGTGCGAATCCAGGACGGCGCCATCGTGGCTGACGGAGGAGGAGGAAGACCACCAGGAGTCGCTACGTTTGGCGCCCTCGCCCACGTGCGATTCATGGGGGCGGCCATCATGGTCCACGACGACTAGGAGCGACCAGCAGGGGTCCTCAGCATCAACATCGGCGGCATGCAGTGACGCCCAGGGGCCAACGGTGGCGTCGATCTCCCTGGACCAGACAAAGCACCACAGGCTTGAGAATTCCATGATGGATATCAAGGTAAATGGTCGTACTGTGAATTGTCTGTTTGACAGTGGGAGAACCGAGAGTTTCATACACCCTGACACTGCTAAAAGGTGTGGACTCCGGGTTCTACCTGCCAAGCAGACAATTTCCATGGCATCACGGTCCCGGTCTGTACCGATCCAAGGACGATGTATGGTAACTCTAGAGGTAAAGGGCACAATTTACGAGCAATACAGGCTCCTTGTGTTACCTCACCTTTGTGCGCCAATTCTCCTCGGACTAAATTTTATGGTCCACATGAAGAGTGTGATCCTACAGTACGGTGGGCCACTCCCTTCACTGGCAGTAGGGAATCAGCCGCAGCCTCCAAATTGCCCAAAGCGCCCCGCATGCAATCTTTCCACTCTGAAAATCACTACACCATCCTTATTTAAGAATCTGGTACCAGGCTGCAAGCCCATCGCTACTAAGAGTAGGCGTTACAGCGCTGAAGACCGGATCTTTATTAGATCTGAGGTTCAGCGGCTCCTCAAGGAAGGGATCATACAGGCCAGTGCTAGTCCGTGGAGAGCGCAGGTCGTGGTAGTCAAAAGCGGGAACAAACCTCGGATGGTCATCGACTACAGTCAGACCATTAACCGTTATACGCAGCTGGATGCGTATCCTCTCCCGCGCATTTCTGATATGGTCAATCAGATTGCGCAGTACCGAGTGTTCTCTACCATAGACCTTAAGTCCGCCTACCATCAACTCCCCATCCGCCCAGAGGACCGACAATATACGGCTTTTGAGGCGGATGGTCATCTATACCATTTTCTCAGGGTTCCATTTGGTGTCACCAATGGGGTCTCGGTCTTCCAGCGTGCTATGGACCGAATGGTGGACCAGAACGGGTTGCGGGCTACCTTCCCGTACCTGGATAACGTCACCATCTGCGGCCATGACCAGCAGGACCATGACACGAATCTCCAACACTTTCTGCGCACTGCATCTCGCCTGAATCTGACCTATAACAGGGAGAAGTGCGTATTCCGTACGCGCAGGTTAGCCATCCTTGGATACGTGGTGGAAAACGGGTCATTGGCCCTGATCCAGACCGTATGCGCCCCCTTACTGAACTTCCCTTGCCCGCTAGCACGAAAGCACTGAGGAGATGCCTCGGTTTCTTTTCGTATTATGCGCAGTGGGTCCCCAACTACGCGGACAAAGCTCGTCCGCTCATCAAGTCCACGACCTTCCCACTCACGCCGGAGGCCCAATTGGCCTTCAAGGCTTTGAAGAGCGACATTTCGAAAGCCACGATGCACGCGGTGGATGAATCCATCCCTTTCCAGGTGGAGAGTGATGCATCGGACTTCGCCCTAGCCGCCACACTAAACCAGGCAGGCAGGCCCGTCGCGTTCTTTTCCCGCACCCTTCAAGGCCCCGAAATTCGGCACTCAGCAGTGGAGAAGGAGGCTCAGGCCATTGTGGAGGCAGTCAGACACTGGCGCCATTACCTGGCGGGGAAGCGGTTCACTCTGATCACGGATCAACGATCCGTGGCGTTTATGTTCAGTAATACGCAGAGGGGCAAGATCAAGAACGATAAGATCTTGCGGTGGAGAATTGAGCTCTCCACCTATAATTACGATATTATGTATCGTCCAGGGAAGCTCAATGAGCCCTCGGATGCCCTCTCGCGCGGAACATGCGCCATCATGCAGGAGGACCGCTTGAAGGCCCTCCACAATGACCTGTGTCATCCTGGAGTCACCCGACTCTACCACTTCGTCAAAGCCCGCAACCTGCCCTACTCGGTGGAGGATGTCAGGTCAGTGACGAGAAGCTGTCGGATTGGCGCAGAATGCAAACCGCACTTTTATCGACCAGACCGGGCACAATTGGTCAAGGCCACTCGCCCTTTCGAGAGGCTGAGTGTGGATTTTAAGGGACCGGAACGTCTATTTCCTCAATATAATAGATGAGTACTCCCGGTTCCCGTTTGTTGTCCCCTGTGCGGACACGTCGACTGCCACCGTGATTAAAGCATTTAGTGAGCTTTTTACCCTGTTCGGGTACCCCTGCTATATTCATAGCGACAGGGGCTCGTCGTTCATGAGCAACGACTTGAGGCAATTCCTGCTCTCATTCGGGATTGCCTCTAGTAGAACCACGAGCTACAACCCTAGGGGTAACGGACAGGTGGAAAGGGAGAATGCTACAGTCTGGAAGGCTGTCCTACTGGCACTGAAATCCAGGGGCCTTCCAGTCTCCCGTTGGCAGGAGGTCCTTCCAAATGCGCTCCATTCTATCCGCTCCCTCCTGTGTACGGCAACCAATGCTACTCCCCACGAGAGGATGTTCTCATTCCCTCGGAAGTCGTCCTCGGGGATCTCATTACCAGCCTGGTTGACGTACCCAGGACCCGTCCTTCTGCGGCGACATGTGAGGGCTCGCAGGTCCGACCCCTTGGTCGAACCGGTCCAACTCCTCCACGCCAACCCTCAGTATGACTATGTGGCATATCCTGACGGGCGAGAGGACACTGTCTCCATTCGAGACCTGGCGCCCGCAGGGGACGTAGCAACTCCTGTCGCTCCCATACCCCCTGTCACGAATCCCCTACTACTTATTTCTTCCCCAGACGTGGCGCGGTCAGCACCGGGACCAGTGCATAACAGTTATACTCCCATGTACAGCTTGCCTGAGACTCGGAGATCGGCGCCACCACAGAAGGTTCCAGGATCCCCTGCACCATCGCCTCACCAGGGCCAACCGGCCCGGGAGTCCTTGAGGGAACAGCCGGACGCTGTTTTGGAGAGAACGCCACCGCAAGCACCTGCTCCGGTTTCGCAACCGGTGTTGAGGAGATCACAGCGACGGTGCGGTCCTCCAGACCGTCTGGACTTGTGAATTTTGTACATATATGACCTGTTTTTTGCACCCCGCAGGGCTTTGTTTTTAAAGGAGTGGTGAATGTGGTGAACCATTGTTGGTTACCACTGGGGGTTGTTCTTATGTTACTGTTGGGTTAGGGTGTTGTCACTGTGGGGGTTGTATAATGTTGTTGGGTTAGGGTGTTTACCTGTGGTAAATGTTATTATGGCACATCCCGGTGGGGCCCCGCCTCCGGAGGAGAGGTATAAGACCCTCTGCTCCAGCAGGACCCCTCCAGTCTGAACTGGTGTACTCGTGTTAGTTAGTTCCATTGTTTGATAATAAAAGCCTTCGATAACTGAAGCCTTGTTCCACGTGCTTGATTGTCGCGCATCAACCTGCATTGCCACTTTCAGTGACCTGTGTATCTGTACACCCAGATCCCTTTGCCTATCAATACTCTTAAGGGTTCTGCCATTTTTATGTATATTTCTTATCTGTATTAGACCTTCCAAAATGCATCACCTCACATTGCTATATTTATATAGCACCTTTCAGGACCCACAATGACTCAAAGTGTTTTCCAGCCAATGATATACTTGAACAAGGCAGCTGACTGGCTCACAACCACCTCCCCCCACCAAGAACTATGATATTAATGGCTAGTTTTTCTGTTGATTGAGGGATAAATATTGCCCAGGACATGGGCGGGGTGGGGGACTTCCTGCTCTTCTTCAGCACAGTCCCATGGGATCTTTGACATCCACTCAAACAGGAAGATGCGTTTATTGTCTCATCCGATATAAGTCACCCCTGACAATGCAACACTCCCTCAGTACTGCACTGGAGGGTGGACTCTGAGTGTTGCGCTCAAGCCCTGGAGTGAGGATACAACCTCCGGAACCTTGTGATTCAGAGAGGAATGTGCTACATGCTGAACCACAGTTCACATTGTGGAAAGGACATTTTAAAATCCAAATCCTTCGTTGAAAAGTGCCACTTATTTGAAAGTAATTCATAATCGGAATGTATATCTCAAAAATCAGGTGCTCACGTCATCCACGATTTGTTTCCAACCATTGAGCCGGAGTCGGAAATCTCTTTTATCCTGAGTCAGGATTTTAAAAGCAGCCACCTCCCCCCGCCCCCTCCCCATCCCCATCCCAGCAACAAGTGAGCTCCCGATCTCATTGGATATCGTACAGCAATCAAACATGACTATTAAAAGCTTTGTTCAATGTCACGACAGTCCTCACTCCAAATGTAAAAGAGACACGGAAGCAATGGGAGCAGTCAGAAATTAACTGTGAGAATTTCACTTAAGAACATAAGAAATAGGAGCAGGAGTAGGCCATCTAGCCCCTCGAGCCTGCCCCGCCATTCAATAAGATCATGGCTGATCTGACGTGGATCAGTACCACTTACCCGCCTGATCCCCATAACCCTTAATTCCCTTACCGATCAGGAATCCATCCATCCGCGCTTTAAACATATTCAGCGAGGTAGCCTCCACCACCTCAGTGGGCAGAGAATTCCAGAGATTCACCACCCTCTGGGAGAAGAAGTTCCTCCTCAACTCTGTCTTAAACCGACCCCCCTTTATTTTGAGGCTGTGTCCTCTAGTTTTAACTTCCTTACTAAGTGGAAAGAATCTCTCTGCCTCCACCCTATCCAGCCCCCGCATTATCTTATAAGTCTCCATAAGATCCCACCTCATCCTTCTAAACTCCAACGAGTACAAACCCAATCTCCTCAGCCTCTCCTCATAATACAAACCCCTCATCTCCGGTATCAACCTGGTGAACCTTCTCTGCACTCCCTCCAATGCCAATATATCCTTCCTCATATAAGGGGACCAATACTGCACACAGTATTCCAGCTGCGGCCTCACCAATGCCCTGTACAGGTGCATCAAGACATCCCTGCTTTTATATTCTTAGTTTCACTCTCCTTCCTCCAGGGAAACAGTGCGGGTAAGGAGCAAGAAATCAAACTTAGTGAAGTTATCTAAGTGACGAGATTGAATCAAATTCAACAAGTTTAAAAATACAATGCAAAATAATTTAAAAGTGGTCAGGAGGGATTTCTCACGCTCTCTCTATCTCCTTTCCCTCTGCAGGTTCTGAACACATTCCTTCTGAAAAGTAAGCAGTTCACGGAGCGGATTCTTCGACTGTGTGTGTGAAATAGTCAAACCAGGAAGTGGTCGCTACTGAAATGTCTTGTTAGATACAATATGGAGGGCTGCAGGATTCTAATCACGAGACAGCCAGTGCAAATGACCCTCCCGCACTGAACTAAAACCCCGAAAGCAAGAGTTAATCTGGGAAAAAAAACACTTTCATAACGATTTCAAACTCTTCGGGTGACCGGAACACTTGCTGAGATTCTGGGGGGTGGGGGTGGATTGATATGATCAATAGCCACGTATCCCATTGTAGAGGTAGGGTCATGTGCTCCTGATCATTGCGCATTGTCGCCAATACCTGGATTGGTAACATTTATATACTTTGCAATCCAAAAGGGTGCTTATTCTAAAAAGGAAATGTCTCTCTTTCTTTCAGTTTTTTCTATCATTATGTTAATCCTTGGAAATAGTCAGTTTTATTTTCTGTCTGAACCCAGTCATACAGTCAGTGAGTAACATCCAGGCTCTGCTGCTTGCAGACTGTAAAGCAGTGGTGGGCAACCTGGGGCCATATGTGACCTACCTGGGTTCTGAGTGTGGCCCACCAGACATTTCTTTGACTGCCGCTTCCTGGCCTTTTGGCTAAGATCAAGCGTCGGATCAAGTCCAGCATGAGGTGCAATGCCTTATCTTGTCAGCTTGGATCTTGTTTGTCTCTCTTGTGGGTTCCATGAATTGGATTCAATTGGAATTTGAATTTGGTTTTTGGAGCAAGCAAGGAATGGATTTGAATTTGCCTGGTCTGTTGAGCATTGGCTTTACAACATTAAGAATTGAGTAAAACATTTCAAAAACAATTATTGCCTGCTGCCCATGTGCAGGGTTGCCACATTCCGCTGATTTCTATCTGCGTAGCTTTCTTCCTACCATTATGACTGAACTAATGTATGTATAAAACAAGGGCAAGTGAAGTGAGGTGCGTGCTGAATGCTCGCAGCACTGACTGTGAGAGCCGTGCTCTCCCTCTGTGTCCAAAGTGTCAATATTACTTTTGTTTTTACCATTTGAAGTTGATAGTTCTATTAGTAAACAAATGATTAAGCATTTTCTATTGTTCATTATGAAATATTTGCTGTATATTAAATGTATTTGATTTTATTTATGGGGTGATGGTTGGTGAACAAGCCTGATTTCAATCTTGTGGCCCACTGAGATGAAGGAGGGGCCACTCACATGGCCCACTCACGAGCCTAGGTTGCCCATCACTGCTGTACACTGATGGGTGAAGTAAAGGAAGCCCAATGCAAACTCCTGCTCATTTACCCTGTCTGTTAAAATGATCACAGCCAATCACTGATCTGCTCCTTCTCCGAGCTCTCACATCCAGCTGCCAATCAAAATCACCAATTCTGTACTGAACTGGTTCTGTGATCTGAACCTGAAAGCTTGGGCTGTTTGTTTGAAAATCTTGTCAATCCAGCTCAGAACACATTGTACCAGTCACAGCCAATCGAACAATACTTTAATAATGTCCAAGTGGAAAAGCGAATCTGCAAGAAACATCAGGTGCCACACAGAAAATCTCTTAATGAGGTTCAATCAACATCAGAATAATCTCCCTGTGAATGAAACTAATTAGTTCTAGAATTTTCCATGTGGTAGTTATATTAGAAGTGTGGTTGCAATAACAACAGTTTTTTTTATTTAATCAAGGGATGTGATGTCACTGGCTAGGCTAGCATTGATTGCCTCTCCCTAATTGCCCTTGAGTAGGAGGTGGTGAGCTGCCTTCTTGAACTGCTGCAGTCCCTGTGATGTAGGTACACCCACTGTGCTGTTAGGGAGACAGTTCCAGGATTTTGACCCAACGACAGTGAAGGAACGGTGATATATTTTCAAATCAGTATGGTGAGTGGTTTGGAGGGGAACTTTGAGGTGGCGGTATTCCCACATGTCTGCTGCTCTTTTCCTTCCAGATGGTTAAGAGTGGCATGGTGGCACACTGCTGTCACACAGCACCAGGGATACAGGTTCAATTCCGGCCTTCAGTGACTGTGTGGAGTTTTTACATTCTCTCCGTATAGGTATGGGTTTTCTCTGGATGCTCTGGTTTCCTCCCACAGTCCAAAGATGTACAGGTTAGGTGGATTGGCCATGATAAATTGCCCCTTAGTGTCAGGGGGACTAGCTAGGGTAAATGTTGTTATGAGGATAGGGCCTGGGTGGGATTGTGGTCAGTGCAGACTCAAATGGGCTGAATGGCCTCCTTCTGCTCTGCAGGATTCTATGATCCCACCCATTGTGAATAGTCTTGTTTGGTCTCAGCCAGTTGTTATGGGGAGTGATGGAGTCATTCATTCAGGAACAGAGTTTGAAGTGGAGACTGAAGTCAATGGTTTCAGTCTTCTCAATAATTAATTGGACGAGATTTCTGCTCAGCCAGGGCTGGGTGTCAGATAAATAGTTTGATCGTTTAAAATGGCATTGGATCTGAGAGGCGATGGTGAGGTTGATGTTGATATTGTCAGTGTGAAACTAGCACTGTGATTTTGATGATGTAACTGAGGGGTAGTATGTTGGTGAGAACGAGAAGGGGTTGAGGATTGATTCTTGAGGAACAGCAGATGTAATGGTCTAGGAGCAGGAAGAGAAGCCATTGCATATGACTCTGTGGCTACCATTGGATTAAGTGTGGAAACATGTACAATCAGCCATACCCAGCTCGATAACAGGGAGAGAAGAGATAGAACCATTAATAATGTCAACTAACACCAGGTTAAAGTCCAACAGGTTTATTTGGTAGCAAAAGCCACACCATCTCCACATCAGGAGGGCACTGTCAGACTGCGGGGGGACTGCATTATTCACAGGCTGAGAAGTAACTTGGGTGGTAGGTGAGGGGCAGTGGTTAATGTCTGGAAGAACAAGAAATGTTTACCCTCTCTTTACAGATCACAAGGATCTCAGAGAGCACCAGCTAAAGTTAGGAGTTTAAACACGTCCAGTCAGGAAAGGTAATGTCCAGCATTTGCATCATATGATGGGCAGCAGGTGGGGGCTGCAGAGCAGTGATGCTGATTGGCAGTTGCAGGTAAGATTTGCATAGGTGCAGTAACTGTTCCCAGAAGGTGGATCTCCGGAAGATACCTTCTGTCTTCAAGTGAAGGCAAGCATCTAGCTGAGGGCATCAGAGCAGCAATGCTGGTTGGTGCTGCAAGCAAGATTTGCATACACATAGTCACTGCTACTGGAAGGTGGACCTCTGGAAGACACCCTCCATTGTCAAGTGAAGTTGAGTGTCCAGGTGAGGGCAGCAGAGTATTGATTGGCTGCTTTGCATAGCCTTTTGGTGAAGATTAAGTGTAGTCTGCTGAAACTGCACTTGGTAGTGGCCACTGGATTGCATTTAAGCTTCATTTTCATATGAAGCAATTTTTAAAAGTGGCATCTTGGCCTTTTGCTTAAGATGCAAATGAGATTGATCCCTGGTGGAGGATGGCCTGCGCCTCCTCCAATCAGCTTGGCTCATGTAGATCAGGCCTAAGACAGGGTAAAGGGTTGTGTAACCTGTCTTGTCAACTTGGATCGGAAATGTCTCAACTTTCTGAGACTCTGAATTGGACTTGATTTGATTGAATTGGAAAAGTATAACAACAAAATGCTGTAGGCAACATTTGCATGGGTGCAGTCACTGTTACCAGAAGATGGTCCTCCTTTAGCTCTTGCCTCAGGCTCTCAGGATTGTGTTGTTGCGGCATTCACCCTCAGGTCTTGTTGCTGGAACGCAACTTCTAAACTTCCTCATTGAAGCCATTGCTCCTGAGAATTTCCAAAAGGATTCTCACCCTTTAAGAATTCAAATTTAGCCTTTTAGGATTGGTTTGTTACGCCACGTCAGGTTATGGTAATTCTTCTTGCTGTTGGTATATTCGCTTGGCTTCAGATGCTGCTGTACAGAGTGAAATATTGGAAGAATATTGGTGTTGCAGACTGCACTCTGAACAACTCCAACTCTTTTCATTCAGTCATGTGGATCAAATCCCATCCAAACATTCTTCATGAATTTCTGTGCTGCCTCCTTTTTCTCCTGTTGTTGCCATGTTTTATGATCAACAATCTTTTTATCCTTGTTGACTTTTAATGCATGAAGGAAGTCAGCAGCTCCTTTTCCAAATGGAATATTCTTTCCAATGAACTTGAGGATTTCCTTATAGAAAGAAAGAAACCCTACAGTGCAGAAGGAGGCCATTCGGCCCATCGAGTATGCACCAACCACAATCCCTCCCAGGCCCTACCCCCACATATTTACCCGCTAATCCCTCTAACCTACGCATCTCAGGACTCTAAGGGGCAATTTTTAATCTGGCCAATCAACCTAACCCGCACATCTTTGGACTGTGGGAGGAAACCGGAGCACCCGGAGGAAACCCACGCAGACACGAGGAGAATGGGCAAACTCCACACAGACAGTGACCCGAGCCGGGAATCGAACCTGGGACCCTGGAGCTGTGAAGCAGCAGCGCTAGCGATGGTAAGCAGTTTCTCCTTAGGTAAGGAGGAACCTCCTTTTGGTAAGGAGGTTCGAGGTGCGCCTCGATTTCTTGTTGCTCTGTGGTTATGAATTTACAAAGTGAGCACGTTAACGCATTCCGGTCATCCTCACCACATTTTTCAGTATATTTTTTGACCTTCATTTTTTGTTCAAGCATTCATATGCATCTCCCATAAAGTCTTCATTCCTTTGTGTCTGGATCCTGAACCATATTTGTTACTGTATACTCTGCCTTTGTTGTCTTGTCCCAGCACTGCTAACCTGAGCCTTGGCCACGGCTGCTACTTTCTGCTACTTCAGGCTTTTGGTTGGGTTTGCTTCGGACTCCGACATGAGATTCACCTTGGCCCAGTTTAACCTGATTCTCTCCAGCCAGGCTCTCCCCATTAGGGCTGGATGGTTACCCTTAATGATGTGCAGGAACAGGTCTGTGATTTGTCCATTCAGCTGAACATTTCCAACCCCACAACGGACCACTGTCCCAGTATAGGTTTTGAGTATTATCTTTGAGGGTTTCAAGGCAACATGTGACAGTTTCTTTTGGTAAACAGTTCTCAATACCAATAAAACAGCGGCTCTGGTGACCACCTCCATTTTTACCGGTTGACCGTTCAGTAAGGTAATGACCCACTAACGGCAGGGTGCTCCGTTAATTGACAATATTTTCAACAACGGTTCATCATCTGAGTGTGACTCTGGCCCTTTTTCACTCCCTTTTCATATCACATGGCTACTCTCCCCTCTATTTGGTTTTCCACTTGATTCATTTGGATCATGCTTCTTATAATTGTTGTTGGAAACTTGTTTCTTTCTCCAACACGTATGTTCAATGTTCCCCTTTTAACCACAATGCCAGCATTTTGCACCTTTACTCCAGCAATCTGCTGCTGAGTGCCCAGTTTTTGCACATCGATAGAAATTTCGAACCTGTGTCTGTGTTCAGGTTTTGGCTGATACCTGATGGACTTCAATGTTTGAGCTTAATTAGCTTCTAGTTCCAAAGAGATCATGATTTCTAAAGCCTTCTCTCGGTCCAAGTTGCTTTCTGTGAACAGCCTTTTCTAGATAGCTTTGCTTCTTAATCCACACAATAGTCTGTCTCTAATGGTATCGTTCAAGACATCTCCAAATTCACAGAATTCAGCTAATTTCTTCAAAGTAACTACAAATTGTGTGATTGATTCCCTTTCTTGGTGGTTACATTGATGGATTATGAAACCCTTGGCAATGACCCAGGAAAGAAATGGCTCTGCAACATCTCCACAATCTCACCGTAAGTTTTGAGCCTGGTTTTTCCAGTTGTAAGAAGTTTAACAACACCACGTTAAAGTCCAACAGGTTTATTTGGTAGCAAAAGCCACAAGCTTTCGGAGCCTTAAGCTCCTTCTTCAAGTGAGTGGGAATTCTGTTCACAAACAGGGCATATAAAGACACAAACTCAATGCGAAAGCTTGTGGCTTTTGCTACCAAATAAACCTGTTGGACTTTAACCTCGTGTTGTTAAACATCTGAGTGTGTTTACCCCAGTCTAACGCCGGCATCTCCACATCATTTTCCAGTTGTACCAGACGACTTTATTTATGATCTCAGAGTAAAGGTACCTCTGATAGTAACAACTACAATATGATTGAATTTTACATCTAGTTTGAAAGAGAGAAGAGTGGGTCTAAGACTAGTATTTTAAACTTAAATAGGGTCAAATGTATGGGCATGAAAGTTGAGCTAGCTGAAGTTAACTGCGATACTAAGCTAGGGGGTAATCAATAGAGAAGCAGTGGCAGACAGTTACAGGACATTTCAGGATATTCAGAGTAAGTATATTCCCACACTGTAATGAAAAATGATCAGAATATAAAGAATGGCAGAGAATGACTGAAAGGTTAGTCAGGAGAAAGGAATTGGAGAATGAAAAGAAGCTAGCTAGAAATGTAAAAGTGAAAAGCAAGAGTTTCTACAGGTATTTGAACAAGAAAAGAGGAAGTAATGTTAGTGTTGGTCCTCTAGAGAGTGAGAATAGGGAGTTAATATTGGATAATAAGGAAATAGTGGAGGAAATGAACAGATAGAACATAGAACATAGAACATTACAGCGCAGAACAGGCCCTTCGGCCCACGATGTTGCACCGACCAGTTAAAAAAAAAACTGTGACCCTCCAACCTAAACCAATTTCTTTTCGTCCATGAACCTATCTACGGATCTCTTAAACGCCCCCAAACTAGGCGCATTTACTACTGATGCTGGCAGGGCATTCCAATCCCTCACCACCCTCTGGGTAAAGAACCTACCCCTGACATCGGTTCTATAACTACCCCCCCTCAATTTAAAGCCATGCCCCCTCGTGCTGGATTTCTCCATCAGAGGAAAAAGGCTATCACTATCCACCCTATCTAAACCTCTAATCATCTTATATGTTTCAATAAGATCCCCTCTTAGCCGCCGCCTTTCCAGCGAAAACAATCCCAAATCCCTCAGCCTCTCCTCATAGGATCTCCCCTCCATACCAGGCAACATCCTGGTAAACCTCCTCTGCACCCTCTCCAAAGCCTCCACATCCTTCCTGTAATGTGGGGACCAGAACTGCACACAGTACTCCAAGTGCGGCCGCACCAGAGTTGTGTACAGTTGCAACATAACGCTACGACTCCTAAATTCAATCCCCCTACCAATAAACGCCAAGACACCATATGCCTTCTTAACAACCTTATCTACTTGATTCCCAACTTTCAGGGATCTATGCACACATACACCTAGATCCCTCTGCTCCTCCACACTATTCAAAGTCCTCCCGTTAGCCCTATACTCAACACATCTGTTATTCCTACCAAAGTGAATTACCTCACACTTCTCCGCATTAAACTCCATCCGCCACCTCTCGGCCCAACTTTGCAACCTGTCTAAGTCTTCCTGCAAACTACGACACCCTTCCTCACTGTCTACCACACCACCGACTTTGGTGTCATCAGCAAATTTGCTAATCCACCCAACTATACCCTCATCCAGATCATTAATAAATATTACAAACAGCAGTGGCCCCAAAACAGATCCCTGAGGTACACCACTTGTAACCACTATAGAGGATACAAGAGACATTCCAGTAATAGCTGTAAATCATGAGGTGGAAGGGAGAAGGGAACTTGATGAAATTACAATCACTAGGGAAGCATTACTGTGCAAACTGATGGAGCTGCAGGTTGTCAAGTATTGGGATCCTGATGGACTTCATCCTAGGGTCTTAAGGGAGGTGGCTAATGAGATATGAGAGGCATTGGTGTTAATTTTCCACAATTCACTAGATACTGGAAAGGTTCCATCTGTCTGGAAAGTAGCAAATATAACCTCTCTATTCAACAGGAGAGGAAGGCAGAAAACTGGAGGTCAGTTAGTTTGGCATCTACACGGGAAAGGTGTTAGAATGATTATTAAAGGGGTTATAACTGGGCACTTTGAAGTAAAACGTGCCGTGGATGAAGGGGAGCCTGTTGACATATCGTACGTGGATTTCCAGAAGATGTTTGATGAAGTTCCACATTAATGTTTATTGTGGAAAATAAAAGCTCACGGTGTCGAGGGTAACACATTAGAAGGTTGGCTAGCTAACAGGATGTGGAGATGCCGGCATTGGACTGAGGTGGGCACAGTAAGAAGTCTCACAACACCAGGTTATAGAGAACAGGTTTATTTGGAATCACAAGCTTTCGGAGCACTACTCCATCAGGTGAGTGGAGGTAGGTTCAAAAACACAGCATACAGAGGCAAAGACACAATTGCAAAGCAATTACAGATTGGAATGTGAAGAATGGTTGGAATGTGTTGTTGTGTGTCTTGAAGATCGCCTTGGAGAACGCTTACACGAAGATCGGAGGCTGAATGCCCTTTACTGCAGAAGGGAACACTCCTGCCTGGTGATTGTGGTGTGGTGTCCGTTCATCCATTGGTCTCGCTGATGTACCATGCTTTGGAACACCCTTTCATGCAGCGTATGAGGTAGGCAATGTTGGCCGAGGCACATGAGTATGTACTGTGTACCTAGTGGGTGGTGGTCAACGTGTACACAACGTGTAATAGTTGTATCCATGTCGATGATCCGGCACATCTTGCAGAGGTTGCTGTGGCAGGGTTGTGTGGGGTCATGGTCACCATTCTCCTGAAGGTTGAGTAGTTTGCTGTGAACAATGGTCTGTTTGAGTTTAGGTGGTTATTTGAAGGCGCGCAGTGGGGGTGTGGGGATGGCCTTAGCGAGATGTTTATCGTCATTGACATGTTGAAGGCTCCAAAGAAGATGTCATAGTCTCCTCACTCTGGGGAAGTCCTGGACGATGAACATTGGCCATGTCCTTTGTTTGTCTTCTGAGGAGGTCGGTGTGGTTTTTCGCTGAGGTGCATCGGAACTGTCAATCGATGAGTTGAGTGCCATATCCTGTTCTTACGAGGGTGTCTGTAGGTGTTCTGTTGCATTCCTCCTAATCTAAGCAGATTCTGTGTAAATGGAGGGCTTGTCCGTAGGGGATGGCTTTTTAACGTATTTAGGGTGGAAGCTGGGGAAGTGGAGCATCGTGCAGTTATCCATGGGCTTGTGGTAGAGTGAAATGCTGAGGTGACAGTCCTTGATGGAAATGCATGTGTCCAAGAATGCAATCGATTCTGGAGAGTAGTTCATGGTGAGTCTGATGGTGGGATGGAACTTGTTGATGTCATTACGTAGTCATTTCAGTGATTCTTCGCCATGAGTCCAATGGAAGAAAATGCCATTGATGTATCTGGTGTATTGCATCGGTTGAAGTTCCTGTGTGGTGAAGAGGTCTTGCTCGAACTTGTGCATGAAGATGTTGGCGTATTGAGGTGTGAATTTGGTACCCATGGCTATTCCGTGTGTCTGGATAAAGAACTGGTTTTCGAAGGTGAAGACGTTGTGGTCCAGGATGAAGCAGATGAGTTGTAAAATTGCGTCTGGCAGTTGTCGGTGTTGAATACTGAGGCTGTTGCAGCAATGCTGTCGTTGTGGGGGATGCTGGTGTAGAGTGCTGAGACATCCATTGTGACGAGGATTGTTCCTGGTTCAACTGCTCCATGGGTGCTGAGTTTCTGTAAGAAATTCATAGTGTCGCAACAGAATATGGGGTTCCTTGTACGATGGGCTTCAGGATACCCTCGACGTAACCAGAGAGGTTCTCTCATCGGGTGCCATTGCCTGATACGGTGGGATGGCCGGGTGTGTTGGCCTTATGTATCTTCGGGAGGCAGTGGAGATCTCCAACGCAGGGAGTACGTGGGATGAGAGGCACGTAGGGTGCTCTGAAGGTCTGGATCAAAGATCTTGGTCAGTCTGAGTTGGCGGATGTGTTCATTGGTCAGATCTGCGGGTAAGTGTCTGTGGTGTTCCTGGTTGTTCAGTTGTCGGTACACTCCTTTGCAGTAGTCCGTTCTGTTCAGTATGACAATGGCTCCTCCTTTGCTGGGATGATGATCATGTTGCGATTGGTCTTGACAGTGCAGATGGCGTTGCGTTGTGCTTGGGTGATGTTCGGGGCTATCTTGTGAGCACAGCTGATGAGGCTGGCATTGATGCATCTCCTGACTACTTGCCTTCAAACAACCGCCCAACCTCAAATAGACCATTGTACGCAGCAAACTACCCAGCCTACAGGAGAACAGCGACCACGACACCACACAACCCTGCCATAGCAACCTCTGCAAGACAAGCCGGATCATCGACATGGATATCACCATCACACGTGAGAACACCACCCACTAGGTACACGGTACATACTCATGTAACTCGGCCAATGTTGTCAACCTCATACGCTGCAGGAAAGAATGTCCCGAGGCGGAATACATCGGCGAGACCATGCAGACGCTACGGCAATGGATGAATGGACACCACGCAACAATTGCTAGGCAGGAGTGTTCCCTTCCAGTCAGGGAACACTTCAGTCAAGGGCATTCAGCTTCCAATCTTTGGGTAAGCGTTCTCCAAGGCGGCCTTCAAGACACATGACAATGCAGAATCGCTGAGCAGAAATTGATAGCCAAGTTCCGCACGCATGAGGACAGCCTCAACCAGGATCTTGGGTTCATGTCTCTCTACATGTAACCCCCACCATACTGCCTGGGTTTGCAAAATCCTACTAACTGTCCTGGCTTGTGACAATTCACACCTCTTTAACCTGTGATTATCCCTCTCTCCATGCACACTGTTTGTATCTGTAAAAACTTGATTACCATAAAGACTCCTATTCCAATCTGTAATTATCTTGCAATTGTGTCTTTGCCTCTATATGCCATGTTTGTGAACCTACCTCCACTCACTTGATGAAGGAGCAGCACTCCGAAAGCTCTTGATTCCAAATAAACCTGTTGGACATTAACCTGGTGTTGTGAGACTTCCTACTGTGCCCACCCCAGTCCAACGCCAGTATCTCCACACCTTTATTATGAGAGAAATTCAACCTAAAAGTAAGGATGTTATGCTTCAGTTGTACAGGGCATTCGTGAGATCACATCTCAAATACTACCTGCAGCTTTGCCCTCCTTATTTAAGGCACAACGTCAATATGTTGGAGGAGGTTTATAAAGGTTTCCCAGATTGATACCTGGAATGAGTGCGTTATCTTATGAGGAACAGTTGAACAAACTGGGCTTGTTTCTGCTGGTGTTCAGATGAGTGAAGGGGTCACTTTTAATTGAAGAATTAAAGATCCTGAACAGTATTAATAAGGTGGACACTGAAATAATTTTTTTTTCTTTCAGATAATTTGTTAGTGTCACAATAGGCTTATACTGCAACAAAGTTATTGTGAAAATCCCCTAGTCTCCACACACTGGTGCCTGTTTGAGTGCACTGATGGAGAATTTGGCATGGCCAATGCACCAAACCACACGACTTATGGACTGTGGGAGGAAACTGGAGCACCCGGAGGAAACTCACGCACTCACCGGGAGAACGTGCAGACTCTGCACAGACAGTGACCCAAGCCGGGAATCGAACCCGGGTCCCTGATGCTGTGAGGCAGCAGTGCTAACCACTGCACCACCATGCTGCCCTCTGTGTGACTGAGTCCAGAACTTTTAAAATTTAAAATCTTTCAAAATTAGGGGAGCGATGGCGGTGTGAGGCAGAGGTGGGTGTCAATGTACATATTAAAACAAAAACTGTTTTCACACATTGCAAAATGGTTCGGGTAATGACATCCAATGTGACTGTGACAAAGGCAAACTATCCCTCCTTGTCCTCCCCATCCTGTCTGCAACTGTTGACGTCATTCTCCTCCAATATTGCAAGCTGTTATTTGCCCTAACCTGTATTCGAAACCTATATTTCTGGGACATTCCTGAACAAATCTAAAATCAAACTTTAATTTTCTGGTAAGAGGGGGAGGAGGAGTGCAAAGCTGGATACCTGGCTGAGACATCATTTCTGAGAAATGAGACTATGGCTCGGATTGCTGGGAAACAGTTGATAATTAGGAGGAATACAGAAAGTTCAGAGGTCAAATTTCAGCAGAAGGAGATGGGATTCAGAACAGGAACCCAACTAAGCAGAGCAGGCACAGCTCCTGAGGTGTTCAGGGTTTTAGGAAAAGGGAAACAGTTCAGGCAGGATGTGAAAAGGAGCCTGAATTGGAGACAGCTAAAGAAAGAGGCCATAAGCAACTGGAAAAGAAGAGCAAAAAGATTGATTCTGGCAGCAGAGCTGCAAAGCATCTTGAAAGGTGTGTCTTTTTGTGGATCTCAGGGGGTGCTAAAGCTATTGCCGAAGGCAACTCAAGAACCAAATCCTGGGAGCGTACTGGAACTGAAACTGTGCCTGCAGAGAGCAAAGCTTTGTGGGTTTCTGTGACTGAGATTAATATCAGATATGCTGAAAGGTGACTTCATAAATCCATGGGACTGGCCTTTGTTAAATCGGTCTTTAAAGTATAATTTACACTATAATTAATTTCATAGTCTCTATGGATAGCAATTTTCCTGTTAATTTATGCTAACTTTGGTTTTGATTGTTTTTAAAAGCATAATTTTGTCCATCAGGTTGTGTTGAAAGTTCTGTTCTTTCATTGGTCTCCTCCATTGGGGTTGTAGCATGAAACATGCTCCTCCTACAATTCCATTCCACTCACTCCTTGTGCACTCCTGTTCTACTCACATTCTCCTCAATACTCTCACTGTCCAACTCCAAACCCTTTGTTATCCATCCTGCTCTGCAGTTCCCAGAAATTCTCCTGCTCCCACTGCCCACACCTCTTACCTCTTCCTGCAGTCCTCCTCCACATCACCCTTAATTCCAATCCAGTAACCCCTCAGTTACTCCCACTGTGCAAATCCACACCTACTCAGGTTTGCCTATGGTGCCACTTCACACCCCTTTCAACAGCTCCCAAAGTCCAACTCCTCAATCCTCAGGAATTCTTCTACATTCCCACTGCACACTTTCCTCAGATACTACAATCTCACTCCACTCTGGCTCTAAGTCTCTCAGTTACATTCGAATCCCACTCAATATATGACCTACAGTTCGTCACTGTTTGGAAGTCAGCCAGCATTGTTGTGGTTGCTATGAAGTAGCAGGTTCCTGAACTGAACGATTACCGACCAGCTGCTCTTACATCTATCTTACATGTGTTTAGACCTGATTTTACAATCGCGTTGCGCCCGTTTTTGGGCACGAAAACTTGGTAAAGTTGGGCATGAGGCGAGTAGCGTGATCCGCGCCCGCCTCCGCGCCGGTTGCCCCTTTACCAAGGCCTGAAAATGGCTGCGATCAGGACCGCGCCCGAAATGGGCACAATGGCCATTTAAATGCATTTACATGCATTTGGGCTGCACACCCAACCTTACTGGCACTTCCCCCTTTACCACTGTTCATCCATCGAGAATCGGCGCAAATAAGACATGGTCCACAAAAGTTCGATTCGGGTGCTCCAGTTAGAGAGGAGGTAAGGGCCGAGCGTCCGACAGCTCTCTGCTCGAGATTGATGGGGGGGTTGGGGGTCGGTGGTGGTGGAAGGTGGGTCTGACGGCACTCTGCTTGAGATCAGTGGGGGCTGGGGTGGAAAGTGGGTCCAACGGCTCTCTGCTTGAGATTGGTGGGAAGGACAGGGGTGTCCGCTGCCACTCTGCCTGAGATCAGTGGGGGAGAAGGGGGGATCCGCTGCTACTCTGCCTGAGATTGGTGGGGGGAGGGGGAACGGGAGGGGCCAGTGATAAGTCTGGGTGGTGGAGAGGGTGGGGGGATAATGGGGTCAGTAATTTTGTGGGGGTGGGGTAATGTCTGTGAGGGCCAGGGGGAGGCATCCGGCCCATGAGCAAGGGGGCAGGGAGTCACATCCTGTCATTTTTTTTCTGCGCATGTGCAGTTGGAGGCGGTGATCAGAGCTGCAGGCTTTCTGTGTGTTAAGCCCCACCCAGAGGCTTCTGCAGTGTGATTCAGAATCACTGATGTTTTTGCAGGCAGAGTGCGTATGGGGGCGCCTCAGAACAGGTCTAAAAGTCGGATCTGAAACACTGCCACTTTCAAGTCCGCCCAGCACTCAGAATCAAAATGGTAAAATTGTGTCAAAGTGCCTTTTAGAACCTTGTGTTTCACATAGCGATCAGTTAAACCTTGTCTATCCAGTGGGCAGCGTCGATAGCGGGCAGCGGAGTGAGCAGGTAGCAGAGTGAGGGCTGAAGGGCTTTGGCTCAACGGGCTTACGCGGAAACGGGCGAGGCAGGGTAGGTTCAGTCCTTAGTTTTTAAAAACTTAAAAACAAAGCAAATAAAATAAGGATGGAGGGTCAGGTGATGTGTTGTTCCTGCATGATGTGGGAGCTGGTGGACCCCATTGTGGTTCCCAGTGAGCATGTCTGCAGTAAGTGTTGGCTGCTTGAGGAACTCCGGCTCAGGGTTGATGAGCTGGATTCTGAGCTTCAGACACTGCGACACATCAGGGAGGGGGAGAGTTACCTGGACCCTGTGTTTCAGGAGGCAGTCACACCCCTTAGACTAACTAGGTTGAATTCAGCCAGTGGTCAGGGACAAGAGGGTGTGGCTGTGAGTGAAGCAGGTAGCGGGATCCAGGAGGTAGAGTTCCAGGAGCCTCAGTCCCTGAATCTGTCCAACAGGTTCGAGATTCTTGCTCCCTGTGTGGACGGGAACGGGGACTGCAGGGAGGATGAGCAAACTGACCACAGCACCATGGTACAGAGAGCCATTCAAGTGGGGGGAGAAAAAAGAAATGTAGTCGTAATTGGGGATAGTATAGTTAGGGGCATTGACACTGTTCTCTGAGACCAGGATCGAGGAAGAGGGGACCTGGGGAAGAGGGGACCTGTTCCGATGGGATGGTATTCATCGGAATCGTGCTAGGAGCAGTGTCCTGGCAAATCGTATAACTAGGGCTGTAGATAGGGCTTTAAACTAAATAGTGGGGGGGAGGGTTCAGTTGTATGGAGAATTAGAAAATCAAAGGTAAACGACAGGGTAGGAGTGCAGGTTAATGATGAGGACTTTCAATGAGTTAAAGGAGCTGAGGGCTCAGGAGAGGTTAGTAAATTTTCCAGACCACGTAATAGAACAGAGAGTATAGAAGGTGGCAGGAATCTAACCTCAGGCAGAGTAAAAAAGGTGACAAGCATGAGAAGGGAGGTGATTAACACAGTGCAAGGAGATGGTCTGGGAAAGAATAACCAGTCTGTGACAGGAAGGGACAGAGCATGCAAACAGAGGAATGCACTAACAAATCGGGTCCAGGTAAGAAAGACGAACATAAAGACACTTTACCTGAATGCACGTAGCATTCGAAACAAAGTGAATGAGTTGACGGCACAAATCAGTACAAATGGGTATGATCTAGTGGCCATGACAGAAACGTGGTTGCAGGGTGACCAGGACTGGGAACTAAATATCCAGGGGTATCAGACAATTCAGAAGGATAGACAGGAAGGTAAGGAGGTGGGGGAGCTCTGTTAATTAAAGATAACATCAGGGCGCTAGTGAGAGATGATATAGGCTCTAAGGAGCAAAATGTGGAATCAATGTGGGTGGAGATAAGGAATAGTAAGGGGAAAAAGTCACTGGTGGGCGTAGTCTATAGGCCCCCAAATAATAACTTCAAGGTGGGGCGGGCTATAAACAAACAAATAACAGATGCATGTAAAAATGGAACAGCAATAATCATGGGGGATTTTAACCTCCATATTGATTGGTCAACTCAAGTCGGACGCGGTGGACTTGAGGAAGAGTTCTTAGAATGCTGTCGCGATAGTTTCCTCGAACAGTATGTTACAGAACCTACGAGGGAGCAAGCTATCTTGGATCTGGTCCTGTGTAATGAGACAGGTAAAATTAATGATCTCCTTGTGAGGGATCCTCTTGGAATGAGTGATCACAATATGGTTGAATTTCTAATACAGATGGAGGGTGAGAAAGTAGGGTCCCAAACCAGTGTCCTCTGCTTGAACAAGGGGGATTACAATAGGATGAGGGCAGAGTTGGCTAATGTAGACTGGGAACACAGACTAATTGGTGGGACAGTTGGGGAACAGTGGAGGATTTTTAAGGAGATTTTTCTCAGTACTCAGCAAAAATGTATTCCAGTGAAAAAGAAGGAATGGAAGAAAAGGGATAACCAGCCATGGATAACTAAGGAAATAAAGGAGAGTATCAAATTAGAAACCAATGCATACAGAGTGGCCAAAATTAGTGGGGAACTCGAAGATTGGGAAGGCTTTAAAAAACAACAAAGAACTACTAAGAAAGCAATAAAGAAAGGAAAGATAGATTATGAAAGTAAACCAGCACAAAATATAAAAACTGATAGTAAAAGTTTTTACAAATATATAAAATGGAAAAGAGTGGCGAAAGTAAATGTTGGTCCCTTAGAAGATGAGAAGAAGGATTTAATAATAGGAAACGAGGAAATGGCCGAGGTCTGAAACAAGTTTGTTGTGTTGGTCTTCACAGTGGAGGACACAAATAACATCCCAATAATTGACGGTCATGGGACTGGAGGGGGTGAGGACCTTAAAACGATCACTATTACGAAAGAGGTAGTGCTGGGTAGGCTAATGGGACTCAAGGTAGACAAGTCCCCTGATCCGGATGGAATGCAACTCAGGGTACAAAAAGAAACGGCAGAAGTAATAGCAAATGCATTAGTTGTAATTTATCAAACTTCACTGGACTCTGGGGAGGTGCCAGCTGATTGGAAAACAGCTAATGTAACGCCACTGTTTAAAAAAGGAGGTAGACAAAAGGCAGGTAACTACAGGCCGGTTAGCTTAACATCCGTAGTTGTGAAAATGCTGGAATCTATCATTAAGGAAGAAATAGCAGGACACCTGGAAAAGAATGGTTCAATCAAGCAGACGCAGCATGGATTCATGAAGGGAAAGTCATGTTTGACTAATTTACTGGAATTTTTTGAGGATATAACGAGTGCGGTTGACAGAGGGGAACTGGTGGATGTGGTGTATTTAGATTTCCGGAAGGCATTCGATAAGGTGCCTCACAAAAGGTTGCTGCATAAGATAAAGGTACACGGAGTTGGGGGTAAAGTGTTAGCGTGGATTGAGGATTGGCTATCTAACAAAAAGCAGAGAGTCGGAATAAATGGGTGCTTTTCCGGTTGGCAATCAGTGACGAGTGGTGTGCCGCAGGGATCGGTGCTGGGGCCTCAACTATTTACCATATACATAGACGATCTGGAGGAGAGGACCGAGTGTAGGGTAACAAAGTTTGCGGATGACACGAAGATGAGTGGGAAAGCAAATTGCGTGGAGGACACAGCGAGTCTGCAGAGAGATTTGGATAGGCTAAGTGAGTGGGCAAGGATCTGGCAGATGGAGTATAACGTTGGTAAGTGTGAGGTTATCCACTTTGAAAGGAATAATAGTAAAATGGACTGTTATTTAAACAGTGAAAAATTACAACACGCTACAGTGCAGAGGGACCTGGGGGTCCTTGTGCATGAATCACAAAAACTCAATTTGCAGGTGCAGCAGGTAATCAAGAAGGCAAATGGAATGTTGGCCTTTATCGTGAGAGGGATGGAGTATAAAAGCAGGGAGGTCATGCTGCAACTGTACAGGCTACTGGTGAGGCCGCACCTAGAGTACTGTGTACAATTTTGGTCCCCTTATTTAAGAAAGGATATATTAGCTTTGGAGGGGGTACAGAGAAGGTTCACCAGGTTGATTCCGGAGATGAGAGGGTTAGCTTATGAGGAGAGATTGAGTAGACTGGGCCTGTACTCACTGGAGTTTAGAAGGTTGAGGGGAGATCTTATAGAGACATATAAGATAATGAAGGGGCGAGACAGGGTAGAAGCAGCAAGGTTATTTCCACTTACAATGGAAACAAGAACTAGGAGGCATCGGCTCAAAATACTGGGGAGTCAATTTGGAACAGAGTTGAGGAGGAACTTCTTCCCTCAGAGGGTAGTGAATCTTTGGAATTCTCTGCCCAATGAAGCAGTAGAGGCTACTTCGTTAAATGTGTTTAAGTCACAGATAGATAGATTTTTAACAATTAAGGAAATTAAGGGTTATGGGGAGCGGGCGGGTAAGTGGAACTGAACCCACTATCAGATCAGCCATGATCTTATTGAATGGTGGAGCAGGCTTGAGGGGCTAGATGGCCTACCCCTGCTCCTATTTCTTATGTTCTCATGTCTATCTTCATAAATCAGTGGGTGATGCTGGACTGACCTGGGTCCATCTGATCCAACATCACGCAGATAGATGAGGCAAAATGCTTGTGCTAGCTTCATTGTTTTCAGTTTTTAATATCCTGCAACTATCACGCTTATTGAGAAATCGAATGACCTTCATGTAAACCCTACTCTCCCACGTTGGAATGATGATTTCCCTCCTATCAGGATTCATTGGGAATCAGTCTCTGGGATTTAGCCAGAGACAGCCCGTGTGAACAGGTACAAGATTGCATGTCTCACCTTTATTTTTTATCCTCTATGCTGTCGACCAGAGACATGACAAAGCAGGGCTGAAGTATGCTGATGATATGGTATTTGTGAGTGTCATCTGGAAAAATTAGGAAGCAAACTACAGGAACTTGGTGCAAAGGTTCATAAGGAGTTAGAACCATATAATCACGACAGTGCAGAAAGAAACCATTCGGCCCATCAGGTCTGCATCAAATCTCCAAAAGAGCATCCCACTGAGGAACTCCCCCGCCCCAAGAGCACTTAGTTCCTTCTGCACCTTGGAATTCATAGAGTTTCATAGAATTCTTACAGTGTGGAAGGAGGCCATTCAGCCCATCGAGTCTGCACCGACCACAATCCTACCCAGCCGCTTTCCCCATTACCCCACGGATTTACCCTGCTAGTCCCCCTGACACTAAGTGGCAATTTAACATGGCCAACCAACCTAACCTGCATATCTTTGGAATGTGGGAGGAAACCAAAGCACCCGGAGGAAACCCACACAAGCACTGGGAGAATGTTCAAACTCCACACAGACAGTGACTCAAGCTGGGAATCGAACCCAGGTCCCTGGTGCTGTGAGGCAGCAGTGCTAACCATTGTGCCATCGTGTAGCCATGCTGCAGCTGTTCTCCAGATGTGGTGGCCAGGACATGATTATATTACCTCAGAATATAATCGCATTCCAGTGGATCCAATAATCACAAAAATCTATATGGCTGGAATTGAGTGTGTATGTTTTTTGGGTATCTCTCCTGGCAACGTTTTCTTCGAAAAGTAGGTGTGGTGAACCATTGTTGGTTACCACCAGGAGTGCTGAGCCATGGTTTGGCCAGCACTATGAGTCTGTAGATATGTTACTGTTGGGGTTAGGGTTGGGCTATTCTACCTGTTAATATAGTCCTATGGTACACTCCAGTTGGCTCCGCCTTCTGGGAGAGGTATAAAGGTCACTGCTCTGCCTGGTGACCCTTTAGTCTGGGATTGTATATTGTATATAGTAGCTCCGTTATTGTTGGCAATAAAAGCCTTTATTTCCCAGGTACATCCTGCCTCCCGTGTGATTTATCGCGCATCAATTTTATTGCCAACAAGAAAATTTTTTTTTGAACGAAAAAAAACCCAAAAGAAAACCATGGAGCAAATGCTGAAACCCGAGCAGCTTACGTTGGATCCACGTGCGGCGGGAGCATCGAACACTTTCGACCACTGGTTGAAGTGTTTCCAAGTTTACCTCGACGCCTCCACAGCGGTCCACAACGACGCCGACAGACTCCGGGTTCTCCACGCGAGGGTAAGCGACGCTGTATACTTAGCTATCCGTGAGGCCCAAGACTACAAAGGGGCCCTCGAGCTTCTCAAAAAGCGATACAACAAACCGCCGAATGAGATCCATGCTCGACACCTTCTAGCCACTCGACGGCGGCAGCCCGGCGAAACGACGGAACAGTACCTGTGTGAACTTCAGCAGCTAGCCAGAGCCTGCAACTGCAAGCCAGTGTCAGTGGCCCAGTACATGAGCGACCTAGTTCGAGATGCGTTCGTGGCGGAAATCGGCTCGTCGTACATCCGCCTTCGGCTGCTGGAGCAAGGTAACCTCGACCTCACTAAAACGGTAGAGTTAGCTGACGCTCTAGAAACGGCCTCCAAAAGTCTGGAGATGTACACCAACGACCGCGTGGGGACATTGTGGCAAGTGCAGCCGCATACTCCACTTTATTCAGCGGGTTCGAAAAACTGCGCGATTGCGTTACCAGCCTCGGACCTGACGATGGCAGCAGCTCCAGGTGGCCCGCGGTGTTACTTCTGTGGGGGGGTGAAACACCCTCGGCAGCGATGTCCAGCTAAAGCGGTATTGTGCTCCGCCTGTGGCAAGAAGGGACATTATTCCAAAGTATGCCGGACCAAACCACCCTCCAAACACAGCAGTGCAGCGTGTGACTCCCCGGAGCCGGCCTCCTTGTCTTCTGCGTCTTCGAGGTCTTCCACCACGTGCGATTCCAGGGCGTTGCCATTCCTAACGCCAGAGTCGCAAGACACGTGCGACTTGCAGGGGCCGCCGGTTTTGGCGCCATCGACCACGTGCGACCTATGGGGGCAGCCATTTTGGTCGGCACCGCCCGCAAATGACAAGCAGGGGCCGTCATCAACCATCTCAGCTGCCTGCAGTTGCACCCACGATCCAACGGCGGCGTCAATCATCCTGGACCAGGCCAAGCCTCGCAGACTCGACAAGTCCATGATGGACATACAGGTAAACGGACGCCAGATTTATTGTTTGTTTGACAGCGGGAGCACGGAGAGCTTCGTTCACCCTGACACCGTGAAGCGGTGCGGTCTCCAGATTCGGACTGTCAAGCAGACAATTTCGATGGCGTCAAGGTCCTGGTCTGTCACCGTGCTAGGGAGCTGCGTAGTCAACCTGACAGTCCGAATCTGGAGACCGCACCACACCTCGACCTCACTAAAACCGTAGAGTTAGCTGACGCTCTAGAAACAGCCTCCAAAAGTCTGGAGATGTACCCCAACGACCGCGTGGGGACATTGTGGCAAGTGCAGCCGCATACTCCACTTTATTCAGCGGGTTCGAAAAACTGCGTGATTGCGTTACCAGCCTCGGACCTGACGATGGCAGCAGCTCCAGGTGGCCCGCGGTGTTACTTCTGTGGGGGGGTGAAACACCCTCGGCAGCGATGTCCAGCTAAAGCGGTATTGTGCTCCGCCTGTGGCAAGAAGGGACATTATTCCAAAGTATGCCGGACCAAACCACCCTCCAAACACAGCAGTGCAGCGTGTGACTCCCCGGAGCCAGCCTCCTTGTCTTCTGCGTCTTCGAGGTCTTCCACTACGTGCGATTCCAGGGCGCCGCCATTCCTAACGCCAGAGTCGCAAGACACGTGCGACTTGCAGGGGCCGCCGGTTTTGGCGCCATCGACCACGTGCGACCTATGGGGGCAGCCATTTTGGTCGGCACCGCCCGCAAATGACAAGCAGGGGCCGTCATCAACCATCTCAGCTGCCTGCAGTTGCACCCACGATCCAACGGCGGCGTCAATCATCCTGGACCAGGCCAAGCCTCACAGACTCGACAAGTCCATGATGGACATACAGGTAAACGGACGCCAGATTTATTGTTTGTTTGACAGCGGGAGCACGGAGAGCTTCGTTCACCCTGACACCGTGAAGCGGTGCGGTCTCCAGATTCGGACTGTCAAGCAGACAATTTCGATGGCGTCAAGGTCCTGGTCTGTCACCGTGCTAGGGAGCTGCGTAGTCAACCTGACGGTGCAGGGCACAGTTCACGAGAACTTCAGGCTCCTTGTGTTACCGCACCTTTGCGCGCCGATACTCCTAGGACTAGATTTTATGGTCCACCTGAAGAGTGTAACCCTGCAGTACGATGGGCCACTCCCTCCACTTTCAGTGGGAGCTCTGCAGCCTCTAAATTGCCTGACGCGCTCCACATGTAGTCTCTCGACGCTCAGGATTACCACACCCTCCCTATTCCAGAATCTCGTGCGAGGCTGCAAGCCCATCGCAACAAAGAGCAGGCGTTACAGCGCTGAGGATCGGATCTTCATTCGATCTGAAGTTCAGCGGCTCCTCAAGGAAGGGATCATCCAACCTAGCGCTAGTCCATGGAGAGCGCAAGTCGCGGTGGTTAAGAATGGGAACAAACCCCGGATGGTCATAGACTATAGTCAGACCATTAACAGATACATGCAGCTGGATGCGTATCCCCTCCCGCGCATATCTGACATGGTCAATCAGATTGCGCAGTACCGGGTGTTCTCCACCATCGACTTAAAATCTGCTTACCACCAGCTCCCCATTCGCCCAGAGGACCGACAATACACGGCCTTTGAGGCGGATGGTCGCCTGTACCACTTTTTAAGCATTCCCTTTGGTGTCACGAATGGGGTCTCGGTCTTCCAGCATGCTATGGACCGAATGGTGGACCAGAACGGGCTGCGGGCTACCTTCCCGTACCTGGATAACGTCACCATCTGCGGCCATGACCAGCAGGACCACGATGCCAACCTTCTTAGATTCTTACGCACTGCATCTCACCTGAATCTGACCTACAACAGGGAGAAGTGTGTATTTCGCACGCGCCGCCTAGCTATCCTCGGATACGTGGTGGAAAACGGGGTCCTTGGCCCTGATCCAGACCGTATGCGTCCCCTCCTCGAACTCCCCCTGCCCACTAGCATCAAAGCACTGAGAAGATGCTTAGGCTTCTTCTCATACTATGCACAGTGGGTTCCCAATTACGCGGACAAAGCCCGTCTGCTCATCAAGTCTACCTCCTTTCCCCTAACAACAGAGGCTCGCTTAGCCTTTGCAGGAATAAAAGCCGACATCGCGAAAGCCACGATGCACGCTATTGATGAGTCCATCCCCTTCCAGGTGGAGAGTGATGCATCTGATTTCGCCCTGGCCGCCACACTTAACCAGGCGGGCAGGCCCGTCACCTTTTTCTCTCGCACCCTCCAAGGCCCTGAAATTCGGCATTCTGCGGTGGAAAAGGAGGCCCAGGCCATTGTGGAGGCCGTTCGGCATTGGCGCCATTACTTGGCAGGAAAACGGTTCACTCTGCTCACGGACCAGCGGTCCGTGGCGTTCATGTTCAACAACACGTTACGGGGTAAGATCAAGAATGATAAAATCTTGAGGTGGAGAATCGAACTCTCCACCCACAATTACGCTATCATGTACCGTCCAGGGAAGCTCAACAAGCCCTCGGACGCCCTGTCGCGTGGAACATGCGCTAGTGTGCAGGAGAATCGATTACAGGCTCTCCACAATGACCTCTGCCATCTGGGGGTCACTCGGCTCTTTCACTTCATAAAGGCCCGGAATCTACCCTACTCGGTGGAGGATGTCAAGTCCATAACCAGAAGCTGCCAGGTATGCGCGGAATGCAAACCGCACTTCTACCGACCTGACAGGGCACACCTCATTAAGGCCACTCGTCCTTTTGAAAGACTGAGTGTGGACTTCAAGGGCCCCCTTCCCTCGACAGATCGGAACGTGTACTTCCTCAATGTGATTGATGAGTACTCACGATTCCCTTTTGTCATTCCCTGTTCTGATATGACCGCTGCCACGGTTATCAAGGCATTACGGGATCTTTTCACCCTGTTCGGTTACCCCTGTTATATCCACAGCGATAGGGGCTCGTCGTTCATGAGCGACGACTTGAGGCAATACCTGCTCTCATATGGGATTGCCTCTAGTAGAACCACGAGCTACAACCCAAGGGGTAATGGACAGGTTGAACGAGAGAATGCTACAGTCTGGAAGGCTGTCTTACTGGCGTTGAGGTCTAAAGGTCTTCCAGTCTCCCGTTGGCAAGAGGTACTCCCTGATGCGCTCCACTCCATACGCTCACTCCTGTGTACGGGAGCCAACGCTACTCCTCATGAGAGAATGTTTTCATTCCCTAGGAAGTCTTCCTCTGGGACCTCATTACCGTCTTGGTTGACGTACTCAGGACCTGTCCTCCTGCGGCGGCATGTTAGGACCCGCAAGTCCGACCCTTTGGTTGAACAGGTCCATCTCCTCCACGCCAACCCTCAATATGCCTATGTGGCATATCCTGACGGGCGAGAGGACACGGTCTCGATTCGAGATCTGGCGCCAGCAGGGGGCTTGGAAACCCCAGTCGCTCCCACACCCCCAGTTAGGGACCCCCCGACCATTATCTCTTCTCCTGACACGGCGCGGGCAGTATCGGGACCACCACTTAACCCTCTTACTCCCGTGTACAGCTTGCCTGAGTCCAGGAGATTGTCGCCACCTCGAGGCGTGCTCGCGTCCAGCGGTTTGTCACCACCTCGTGGTCTACCGGCCCGTGAGGAACTGGAGGAGTCACTGGACACCGCCTTGGAGAGAAGGTCATCGCGATTGCCTGAACCGGCGTCATCGCCGGTGTTGAGGAGGTCGCAGCGATGGTGCGGTCCCCCAAACCGTTTGAACTTATAGACAGATGAACAGTTGTTCTGTTTTTTTTGTGCCCTGCCGGCCTTTGTTTTAAAAGGAGGGGTGAATGTGGTGAACCATTGTTGGTTACCACCAGGAGTGCTGAGCCATGGTTTGGCCAGCACTATGAGTCTGTAGATATGTTACTGTTGGGGTTAGGGTTGGGCTGTTCTACCTGTTAATATAGTCCTATGGTACACCCCAGTTGGCTCCGCCTTCTGGGAGAGGTATAAAGGTCACTGCACTGCCTGGTGACCCTTTAGTCTGGGATTGTATATTGTATATAGTAGCTCCGTTATTGTTGGCAATAAAAGCCTTTATTTCCTGGGTACATCCTGCCTCCCGTGTGATTTATCGCGCATCAGTAGGCTCTTTAAAGGTACAGAGATTATTGAAACAGGCAGGAAGAGTATTTCTTTCCTGACAATATCTACTCCTCTCCAAGAATTTTGATGAAAGTAAAGAACATCATGAACAATGAGAATCTCCCCCTGTCTCAGTTTTACTGTTGGATGTGTTCAGGAAAGAGGCTACAATCTCTCAGAAGCAGGACAAATCACTTCCTCAACTAATTGTGCCATTCTCCATAAGAACATTTTACAGCCGGTTGCTAAATGGATATAATCATGATGGGACTCACTGACTCATTATTTTAATGCATTGGAATAGTTTTTCAATACATTTTAATTCAAGTTTGATCTCTGTGATGGGATCATTTTTCTTTTTGTTATTATTTATTTTGGTGTATTTTTTGAATGAACAAGCAATGCGCCTGAAGTAAATTTCTATGCGGACAGTAAAGTGAATTGAATAGTTTTACTGTCCCATTTCATACAAACATGAGGTACCCCCTACAGTTGCAATCTTCACATGTCCAGTGGCTGCATCAGGTTATGTGACGAAATTAATATTGCAGAGGTGACTAATAGTGACTATGAAACGACTGGATTGTGTTCAAAATCCAACAGGTTCACTCGTGTTCTTGTGGGGCATCTTTACCTGGTCTAGTCGATATGTGACTCCAGCCCACAGCGAAGGCATGACTTTTAATTGCAATGTGAAATGTCCCAGCAAGTCATTCAATTGTATCAAACCACTGTACAAAACTATAGCAGAACTAAAACTGGATGGACCACCCACCAGTAACCCTGGCACCGGACAAAACAAAGGCATGTTGATGAAAGTTAACAATGCTTTGAATAACATCTGGGACCTTGTGCACAAATTGGGAGCTGACCCATGGACTATCCATCATTCTGACATAGTCAATATCACAGAGGCCAGAATTCTCCAACCTCTCCTGTGGCTGGGATTCTCCGGTCCCGCTGCTGTGAATGGAGATTTGGCTAAGTGCCAAATTTTCCATTCTTGCTGCAGCAGTAACAGCAGCATGAAAGATTGGAGAATTCTGGCCAGAATCAACAACATTGCTTCAATAACATCTGAAGCCATGTACTTTCCCAACACTAGGACGGACCCACCAATGGTGACTGCACAGTCAGGAGACACTGCTCTGGAAATTTGCAACATTGACTATAGAACCCACGAAGTCCCATGGCATCAAGTAAAAAATGGACAAGGAAACAATCTACTGATTACCATCTAACACCCTCCTCTCACAGCTGATGAATCAGTTCTCCTTCACATTGAACACCAGTTGGAAGAAGCACTGAGGGTGGCAAGGGCACAGAATGTACTTTGGGTTGGGGACTTCATTGTCCATGACCAAGAGTGGCTTGGTTGCAGCACTTCTGACTGAGCTTTCTGAGTCCTGTAGGACATAGCTGCCAGACTGGGTCTGTGACAAGTGGTGAGAGAACCAAAAAGACATTAAAATGTCATGCTCACTAATCAACTGTTACTGATGCATGTATCCATGACAGTATTGACAGAAATGGCCATTACACCACTGATATCAAAGCAATGAGACAAATGTTGTCTCAGCAAGTTTACTAAGAGGGAAAATAACAGAGTATCAGTGGGATGTGTTCATGAAGTAACTTGTGCTTCAGAACCAGTTTTGTACAACTGAAGCATGACTTCTACCCCCTTGTATTCTCGTCCTGGAGGTATAAATGCCAGCATTCCATTAATTAGCTGTGAATCGGGACTCTGAGCTTCTGTTGAACCTCAATTGTTTCTTGCTTTTTGCCATTTAGTGCCATGTTCTTTTTTAGTTCCAAAGTGGATGATCTCACATTTGCTTCCATTCAGATCCATTCACCACAATTTTGACCATTTAGTGAATCCATGAATTTCTTAGTCATTTTCTGCTTTCATCTCATCTCGTTGCTGTCAGTCATTTAAAACGAGGATGACTTCTGCTGGGTTTCATAGTTTGTGTGTCCTCAGGTTGCTCACCAGGGTCAATCCAGGAACCACAGCTCCTTGGCAGAGAGGACAAGAGTTGCCATGAGGAAGAGGGGGTTCTTGAGACATGGTTCTGCTGTCTCTCTCTTTCCACTTTTGTCAGCAGCAGAGTTCATGTGGTTAGTTTCTGACTGTGCTGTGAATGAGGTGCTGCTACATGGTGTGGCTTGTAATAAGTTCCTTCCATGCATTAATACTAATTAATTACCCATTACAACAAAGCCTTCGGAGTTTCTGTGGGATTGGCTGTTACTCTAGTGTTGTGAAAAGGGGATTTTGCTTTGGAAGGCAATTATTTGGCGTGTGGATGCAATGTCCAGGCCAGCGGAAGTGATTCTGCATAATCCCAGTTGTGATGTTGGATGAATTGGCTTCGGTAAGGATGCCGGAGTTTGTCCTCCTGTATTCCCATTTGATTTTGAGTATCTTGTGGAGACACCACTCATGAAAATTCTCTTCTGCCCAGAGTAACCCGAGGCTCAATAACGTATAGATTTCCATCTACATTGCTCATACACTGCCAAACTTGGTGTCATTTGAAAATTTGGAGAAATGGTTTTCTCTTCCATCATCTAAGTTAATAAAGACAGTGAATAGTTGAAACCCCAACACAGATCCTTGATTGACACCTCTAGCCAATTAATGTACCATTACCGCCTTGTGCTGCTTCCAAGCACTCAGTCAGCTTCTTAAACATGTCAATAATTTATCTTCAATTCCACAGGCTTCAAATTTAGCTCGCAGTTTATTCTGAGGGATTTTATCTGGAAATCAAGATAAATATTATGTATAGATGTCCATCACTTTAGTAGCATCTTTAAAAAATTCAGTCAGGTTAATCAAACATGACTTACCCTTTACAAATCCCTGCTGGTTCTCTAATCCGCTGAAAATGTTCAAGGTGTTCAGTTAACTTTCCTTATTTCTTGATTCTAGTTTTCTCCCAACAACAGATGTTAAGCCAACAGTTCTATTATTCCATGTTTTTGCTCCCTCAACCTTCATAAACATGATGTAGAGATGCCGGCGTTGGACTGGGGTGGGCACAGTAAGAAGTCTCACAATACCAGGTTAAAGTCCAACACGTTTATTTGGAACCGCAAGCTCACCTGATGAAGGAGCAGCGCTCCGAAAGCTTGTGATTCCAAATAAACCTGTTGGACTTTAACCTGGTCTTGTGAGATTTCTTACTGTTCATAAACATGCAGTGTGGAGCAATCCATGAGATGCACTGCAGCATCTCACCAAGGATCCTTCAATATCACCTTTTAATCCTATGATCCCTACTGCCGAGAAGAATGAGGACAACAGGATATGGGAATACCTGACCGGGAAATATATGGTCATTCCTTCACTGTTGCTGGATCAAACTGGTGGAACTGGCTAAAAGCATGGTGGGAGTACCTTCATAATATGGTCTGCAGTGATTGATGAAGACAGCTCACCCCTTGTCAAGGCCAAGTAATGATAGGCAATAACTCTGGCCCCATGCCACATCCCATGAATATATGAAAACAAATAGGCAGTTGTGTTCCCTTCATTTACACTGTACAGCAATGGTTCCCCATCAGTGTGTGTCGTGAAGACCCTCGAAATGTGCTGTGAAAAAAGCTACAAAATTAATGTAATTAGACTCAAACTAACTGTAATAATCTTACTGAGGCTAGTCTTCCGTCACCAATCACCCTCGATTTACAGTGTGTTTGGAATGCTATTCAGTGTCTACAGAAGGCAGGTCAGCTCCGAGTCTTTCAACTGCCGGCCTGAGTGGAGCCAGCTGGTTTTAAACCCCACCTCTGCTCCTTCCCTATTGGGCAAACCTCTACTCACCTAATAGTGAGCTCGTATTCTATGAGGCCATGAGGAGATGTATTGATGATCTCCCATGGCCAGCAAAACACTAACCTTCATCTTCAGCTCTGTTATTGGGACCTTCAAGACCTGACAAATATTGGGCCTCCTGCGCATGCACCAACTGAGAAAGAGCCGCACACGCGTGGTTTAGATTTTTTAAATGTAAGTCAGGCCCATGTGCATGACCAATGGGACTTGGAGCTGAAAACAAAGGCCCCATGCACTCACAGAAAAAGCAAGAACTCAAAAAGGGTGCAAAAACTCTGGGAGAAATGAGACAGGGAAAGGTAAAAAAAACACAGGTGAGAGGACAGAGAGAAGTTAAAAACAAAGTTCCCAGTAAGGGAAAAAGACGGAGAAAATAGGAGGTGTGCCTCAAAATTCTTTTCTAGATTTGAAGTGTGCCATGACATATAAAAGTTTGGGAACCACTGCTCGACACACCTTAGGTTCTCCAACTTAAAATCCTCTTCACACATTGTGACAGTCTCACTCTCCCCCTCAGATACGCCTGAAGACCCACTCCTCATTCCTCCCAGATAAAGTTTTGTTGCACAGCCCCCTCATGTACTCATATGTACTCATATGATCCCACTTCACATTCACCTCAGTTCCACTCTACACCACGCTCAGGACATTAACACACAAGTTCACAAAATCATGTCCTCCCATCTTCATCTGTTTCATGAATAGCCTTTCCTCCATCAGAAGTGGGGATGTTTGCTGATGATCACACAATGTTCAGATTAATTCATGACTCCTAAGATACTGAAGCAGTTTTTGCTCGCAATGCAGCAAGACTTGGACAACATACAGGTGTGAGTTGATATGTGACAAGGAATATTTGTGTTTTACAAGTGCTAGGCAATAGCTATCTCCAACAAGAAAGAGTCTAACTATTATCTCTTGACATTCAACAGCAGCACCATCATCAAATACCCCACCATCAACATCCTGGGGTTCCAATTGACCAGAAACTGAACTGGATTAGCCATATCAATACTGTGGCTACAACAACTGGTCAGAGCTTGGGTTTCCATGATCAGTAACTCACCTCCTGTCTTCCCAAAGCTCATTCAGCATCTACAAAGCACAAGTCAGGAATGTGATGGAATACGCTCCACTGGATGACTGCAGCTCCAATTAACAATCTGGAGTTCAACACCATTCGGGACAAAGTAGCCCAGATCCATCACCTTAAACATTTATGCCCTCCATCATCGATGCACAGTGGCAAAATCTTGACAAGATGCACTGCAGCAACTCATCACAGTTTCTTCCAAAGCACCTTCCAAACCTGTATCATCTATCGTATAGAAGTACATAGCAACATGATCATTTGCATGTTTCCCTCTAAGCCACTCACCATCCTGACTTGGAACTATATCGCCATTCCCTCACTGTCACTGGGTCAAACACCTGAACACACGGCATGGACAGCAAGAGTTCAAGAATAAAGCTCAGTGCCAGCCTCTCAAGGGAAATTGGGGATGGCAATTGGAGCTTTAGCAGTAATGAGCACATTTCAACCGACTATATCTTTTTAAAAAAGTTCAGTCCCAATCCCACTCGGGTACGCCAACACTCCACTTTTCATAGAATACACCTACAGTTCCACAGCACACTCTCCTCATTTACAACAGCAGCTCCACTCCCTTTCCCCTTGGGTATTCCCACAGTTCATTCCACACCGTCTCAGGTTATCTTGCATTCCCATTCTGTTCAGATATTTCTATACTTCCAATCTGCACCCCATCATCAGATATTCCACCGAGCCAGTTTGTATATCAGGTAGTCTGACAAGTTAACCCTCAAATTCCTCCCTCCTCATGCTTTTCAAAGGCACGGTTAGAATCCCACTCTAGGTCTCAGCAGAGCACTCTTTAATCCCAATTCATTTCCACTTCAGTTACTCCGAGAAATCCTACTCCACACATTCTCAATGCAGAACCTTTGCAGTTCCACTCAGACCCACCCAGCTACCCCGAGACCCCAACAGTCCCAGTCCATACTTCCCTCAGTTACACCTACACTTCCCAATTCATCTCGATATGCTCTCACTCACCTGCCACAAATTAGTCATTTACTGGGGGACCTTTTCCAACCTGTCAATTCCCCTCCCAGGCAATCTTGAGCTGTCACCGTGGTTTTTGACACTGGGTCAAGTCCAATACATTCACCTGTTTTTCAATGTCACGTTTTGCTGCTTATTTTAAACGTGTTATTTGAAGTCATTTTGCATTCTTCTTGAAGAGGTAGAATGGTTAAATCCAAGAATTTGTCAGTGACTTTTGCTGACCATTTCTTTGATCTGCAAGTGTAGAATATTTAGCTTTTTTCCCTTTGTGTTTAATATAATTACACAGAGCTGTAATCAGAAACAAATGGGACACCAAGTCAATGGAGAGAACAGCAAGGGTGTTGAAAACCGCTCAGTGAGGTGGATTTACCACTCTATTTTCCTGGTGGCCATTCCTGCTCAAATTAAACATCATGATGGTAGAAAGTACCCCTCTCCCCAGCAGGTGGTGCTCTGAGCTCACAATGAGGAGCAGCTTGCCGGTGTATGGTTATGGCCACAATCTTTCTCCAAGTCCCAGGTCTTTTCTATATCGGTGTGGACAGAATTAGAAGCAGTGAAGTTGCTGAAAACTTTGCTGAGTCATAACGACAATCACTGTTTGATGGTTAAATGAAATGAAAAGGAGCTTGCATTAAGTTAGTGTCTTTCACAACTTCAAAACATCCCAAGTGTGGTCCCTGGTGTCATGCAGGAAATGTGGCAGCGAATTTGTGCACAGCAAGCTCCCACAAGCAGCAATGACCAGATTATCTATTTGAATGGTGTTTATTGAGGGAATAAATATTTACCAGGTTATCGGGGAGAACTCACCGACTGTTCTTTGGTATGGTGTCACAGGATCTTTTATATCCATCTAAGTGGGCAGCCAGTAACTTGGTTTATCAGACAGAGCAGTACTCCCTCAGTGCTTTATTGAAATGTCAGTCTAGATTATATGCAGTATCATCATTGAGCCATGGCTGACTCCACCTGATGTAGCAGCAATCAGCATTGTTGCAGTCCAATTCCTCATCTGCGGTGTTTTAACATATTCATCAAAGTTACCGATAGGAATGCTGCTATTTGGGCCTCAATGTCTTTGGCGACAGCAGGGGGGACAATCAGCCAAGTATTCCATTCCTCACCAATGCGCGGTGATTCCTGTGGTTCGTGTGTAAAACTTTGTGAGAGTTTGACCCAATTTCTCTCCCATGCACCATCCAAACCTGTGATCTATACCACCGAGAAGGACAAGGGCAGTAGATATCTGGGAACACCATCATCCTCAAATTCCCCTCCAAACCTCTCACCATCCTAATTGGAAATATATCACTGTTCCTTCTCTGTCACAGGAACTCCCTCTGTAACAGCACTGTGGGTATACAAACACCATATGGACTGCAGTGGTTTAAGAAGGCAGCTCACTGCCACCCTCTCGAGGGCAATTAGGGATGGGCATATAGCAACACCCACATTCTATGCAGGAATAAAAATAGCTGACATTGATTGCTGAGGTTGAGACAAGAGGAATAGAGGCTGAGTGAGGTAACAGAGGGCAACACCCAGCCAGAGTCAGCACTTTCAGAAGAGAACAGAAATGGGGAGGAGGCAGCAAAACTTACAGTCATGGATTTTCGTGCCAATTTATCAACTCTAGTGGCTGACCCTGACATGAAACTTAACCCATGTTGATAATGGCACTGCGACATTCTCAAATGACTGCTGACAAATATGAGGGCATGGGGTGCAAAGTCTACGGAGAACTGAGTTTGATGAACTTTATCTTTAAACAAATGCATTACACAAACAAAACTAGAAACTTCAGCTTGCTCATTTTTATCAGTAAGAATTATATTATTAACCATGCAAAACAATGATGGTGAGTGGTTCTTTGACGTTGCCACAAGAGGTAACTCTAGAAAGCCAAGCCTCAGAATGATGTCCACTCTTCACCCTCTCCACCTCCACAACTCCCTCATCTCATTCCATTGAGAAAATGTTGAACAAAGGGAAGCTCGAGTAGTTCTTTGTGTCGCTGGGGCGATCTACATCTACGCCAACACAAACAAAACATAACCTTTATCTGAAAGAAGCTGGGATGCAAAGGGGAGGAAAGTTTGCTTCACACATGGAGTCATGGCCAGTTCTCCATTCCAAGTTCTTGTGTATTGGGCATCAGACTGAATAAATTGACCATGGATTGGGAAAGCACACATTCACTGAGGGTGAAGATATGGGAGACCAGAATGCAAAACTTGGCTTGCATGCATACAAAGACACAAACTATGAACAGGACAGTAGGCCACTCGGCCCCTTGAGTCTGCTCTACCATTCAGCAAGATCATGGCTGATCTGATTGTAACTTCAAACACACATTCCTGCCAACCCCCAATAGCCGTTCACCCCCTTGTTAATCAAGAATCTATCTACTTCTGCCTTAAAAATATTGAAAGATTTGTCTTCCCTATATATTAGAGTTAAGGGATGGGATTATCTGGTCCTGCTTACCTGGAGACCGGGAAATCATGCCCAAGGTTGATGGATCTTTCAAAGGTTCGTCACCTTGTCTGTCCCGCCCATAATGATTACCCCAGCACGCAAGAAATCATAGAAATCATAGAAACCCTACAGTACAGAAAGAGGCCATTCGGCCCATCGAGTCTGCACCGACCACAATCCCCCCCAGGCCCTACCCCCATATCCCTACATATTTTACCCACTAATCCACACATCCCAGGACACTAAGGGGCAATTTTAGCATGGCCAATCAACCTAACCCGCACATCTTTGGAGTGTGGGAGGAAACCGGAGCACCCGGAGGAAACCCACGCAGACACGAGGAGAATGTGCAAACTCCACACAGACAGTGACCCAAGCCGGGAATCGAACCCAGGTCCCTGGAGCTGTGAAGCAGCAGTGCTAACCACTGTGCTACCGTGCCGCCCAAGACTGGAAGCTTTGCCCCTAGCTGTTTGAAGGATGACCAAGCCCCAAATAAAATATCATTTTTTTCGGTTCTGCAGTGAGATCAATTGATAAATCAAAGTCAGAAAAAGAAAGGAAAGATTTAAGGGTGAGTAATTTGGAAAGATTGTGATACTATGATGTTTCTGTCATGTCAACCTCAATGATATAGGCCAATGGAATATCACTGAATTAACAAAAATATCAGTAATTCCAACTAAAGTTTTTGCCAGTATTATGACATTTACAACAGACAACAAGTTATATAATGAATACACAAGAGTTGAAATCAAACCCAGTTTAATTCAATGAATTCACTGATTCAAACCATGGTACTCAAGCCCAAGGGTGGATTTTATGAGGAGTTGGATTACCCATCCTGCCCCCATGCTAAAATTTGATCAGCACCTCATTCATGGAAAATTGGGCTTCCACGCAGTGGTAATTAAGAGTGACCTTAATTGGATCAGAGAGGTGCTTCCACTTCCCAGGGACAGGAAGTCCTTTGATAGAGAGCTGTTGGAGAATAGGCATCTCGGTAGTTCCTAGCAGCGCCAGGAAAGAGTAGTGGTCACAGTTGAAAATGTAAATGTCGCCATAGACGCAGATGACCATAGGTTGCTCTCCCCTTTGACAGGGAGAGCTGATTGGTGGTGATTTAGCCTGAGGATCACCACACCTCAGGCGAGGGGTTCAGAAGGCAGGGTCCTTCATGGACAACCTCAGTCAGTACAAGAATTGAACCCACACTGTTGGCATCACTCTGCATCATGAACCATCAGCTTCTCAAGTTCAGCTTCTCAAGTTCTCTGTGGCAGCTTCTCAAGTTCAGAGACATACCAGAAATGATCCCATGGATCATTCAGAGATCCTACATGGACTTCAGTAAGGCCTTTGACAAGGTCCCTCATGGCATACTGGTGCAGAAGGTGAAATCGCATGGGATCAGAGGTGAGCTGGCAAGATGGATATAGAATTGGCTCGGCCATAGAAGACAGAGGGTAGCAGTGGAAGGGTGTGTTTCTGAATGGAGGGCTGTGACAAGTGGTTTTCCTCAGGGATCAGTGCAGGGACCTTTGCTGTTCATAATATATATAAATGATTTGGAAGAAAATGTAACTGGTTTGATTAGTAAGTTTGCGGATGACACAAAGGTTGGTGGATTTGCGGATAGCGATGAGGACCATCAGAGGATACAGCAGGATATAGACCGGTTGGAGGCTTGGATGGAGAGATGGCAGATGGAGTTTAATCCGGACAAATGTGAGGTCATGCATTTTGGAAGGTCTAATAACGACAGGAAATATACAGTAAATGGCAGAATCCTTAAGAGTATTGACAGGCAGAGGGATCTGGGTGTACAGGTACACAGGTCACTGAAAGTGACAACGCAGGTGGAGAAGATAATCAAAAGGCATACGGCACGCTTGCCTTCATCGGCCGGGGCATTGAGTTTAAAAATTGGCAAGTCATGTTACAGCTTTAGAGAACCTTAATTATGCCGCACTTGGAATACAGTGTTCAATTCTGGTCACCACACTACCAGGAGGATGTGGAGGCTTTGGAGAGAGTATGGAAAAGATTTACCAGGATGTTGCCTGGCATGGAGGCCATTAGATATGAGGAGAGGTTGGAGAAACTTGGTTTGTTCTCACTGGAACGATGGAGGTTGAGGGGCGACCTGATAGAAGTCTACAAGATTATGAGGGGCATGGACAGAGTGGATAGTCAGAAGCTTTTTCACAGGTGTAGCGGGATCCCTCTTTTTAACTCCACTGGGCTTATTTTAGGTTGGGTTCTCTGTCACCCAAACCCCACCAATGCCCGAGTGATTCTCTCTCTTGCCGATGGAACAATGGCCACCTTGCGTCTACTTCACTAGAGTAGCGCTCCCAAGAGAGAGAAAAGGAAACTGCTGCCTATCCACTACCTGGCAGCCTTTCCTGAGTGGGCGGTTTCGAAGCGCCCAGGGTACCCTCAGTTCTAGACTCCAGAATTATGGTAAGGAATATTTATATTGTGACTTAGTCAGAGATCATTGGTGAGAAATTGAAAAGATCAAAACGGACTCCAACGGAAGTCAAAGATATATATATATATATTTATTAAAACATCAAGGTCAAAGGTCACCAAACACCAGGAAAACAACACACCATGCCTTATGCTCTATAAGACTATAAGCTATGGAAGGAATACTAAAACGGACACCTCGGAATTCTTACTTTATACAAGTTTACCAGTGTCTTAAACTATGAAAGGTGCATGCAAAAGCCCCCCCACTTTCCCCAAAGCCTCATCCACTATGATGATCTCGGGAACTTTGCGAATTACCAGGGGATACTCACAATCCTAGTTTAAATTGCTCAGTGGGCTTCAGGCTGCGTACTGGAGACGACCGAGTGGAGAGTGCTGTCATGCTGGTCCGAAGAGAAAAAGAGAAAACATGGCCGGCCTGGCCATCCTTTTATATTGTAAACTTGAATTCTTTTTCCAGCCAACTCCGCCCCCCTTCCACCCGGCAGTTTCCACAGACAAAGGCTTGCTATGGTTATCTGCAGCTGCGATCTTACAGTCCATAGAGACCAGATGGTCCCATCCCAGGTGATAGGTCCCTTGCTGTCCTGTATTGTTCCATCGGAGATCGTTTAATTGTTTTCCCATTAGGGAAATGGGCTTCTCCTCGCTCTGGGACAAGGCCATTATCACCTGTATTGAGTCCAGACCAGGTGCATTGTCTTGCTGCCGGCCTAGTCTGGTGATGTCGTCAGGTCCTTTTGTTCTGCTGATAACCTAATCAGCAGTCTGTCTGGTTTCTGGCTGCTTGCAATTTTTGGACTGGGCCCCTTCACACACACACACACACAGGCTGGCTGGGCTCACTGACCAGGTCAAGTCCTGCAGTCAAGTGTGGCCACTTTCACAGTTCTTTAGGGTTCAAGTCCTTTTCCCAGCTCATAAAAAAAAGCCTGAGTTGCCCGAAAAACTTACAGATGCCCCTTCGATACGTCCAGACTCGCTCGGACCGTATCGACATAAATGTTTGAGGGGCAACACTTCTACTCCTTCGTGACTGTAAGCACCCCCTACTAACCCGCGAAGCTCTGTGTCCCGAGGAGTCCCCTTAATCTGAGCTACACCCCTTTTATATACAGCAACACAGAGAAAGGTGACATAGGTAGGTACATTACAACAATCCCTTGCAACATGCGGGATGGAAAAACATTAAATACAACAAGTACAGCAATAAACCAGCGGCCCCCAAACGTAGGGGTTACCGCATATATGTACAGAAACTTCACAGCATTGGGATACAGTAGCGGTTTTCCTTTTAACAACGGCTGGTATAATAGCTCCGTCTCGCGAGGGCACCATGCTAGTAGACGCACTTCAATCAAATTTAACACAACAGCGTAATGTACCCCCTGGTACAATACCTTCTTGGTGGGGACGAGCACTAGGCCATTCTCGGGCCCCTTGGTGGTTGTCGGACAGTTGTGGGGGTCGATCGGTTGGGCCGTGGGCAGGGATCTCTTTACCTGAACCAGCAGTTCGGTAGCTTTCACAGTCATCCCAGCCCAGGGAGTTACGCATCCCTTCCCACTGCGGTCCCAATTTATCCCGCTCCCGGAGTCTTGCCACCACCTCACGAAGGTGATCGATGCCCCTTGTGGGCATATCCTGGCAGACCCCCATAGGCACAAATATATCCCCTGGTCATAAGCCCACCACTTCTCCCAACATACAGTAATCCCTCCTGGTGACCACATGATGGTCTGGTGGGTATCATTGTCCAGTCGTTCCCAGTCCGAGGATCGATCCCTCATGTCCGGGCTCAGCTTCCTGAGCCACCACCACTTCCCCAAAGGAACATCCCCCTTACAGGTTAAACACACCCGCCTGCCCTCAGTCACCCTAACCCGGTCAGTCGCCACCTGTATCTCTTTGCAGAGTACAGAGGCCTCTCCGTATGTGAAGCTCTGGTGGCTGGGGTACCTGGTCGAGTTCGACCCCAGCCACCCAGGCCACCTCCCCACGTGGGAGTAGCGTGCCTGCTCCGAGGCCACCAGGTCTCCCTGACCGGTAGTTACGAGGGGTGCCCTGCCGCCAGAGCACCCATATACCAACGACTCCTCCATTTCCCCTCTGCGGGTCTCGCACATCTCCAGGCACATTGTTAGACTCAGTATCCATATGGCAGGATGACCCATCTGTAAAACAAAACAGAAGACCTCCTTGCCTCCACATTGCCGTCCACCCTTCCTGGAACCACTTCAAACGGAAGGGCGCCATTGTATTCCTCGCTTGCAGTTACCGCTTTTGAAATTGCCGCCGTGCAATTTCACAAGCTGCCGGCTGCGGTACTGTATTTCGCAGCCCGGCTCCCCAGGGTCCTAGTGCCCTGCGCCCATTCTTAAACCGTGGAAGTTCCCGACCTCCACACTACTGTTCCCAATTCGGAATACATCACATACACAGAATAATCTACACGGTAAACTACTAAAACAACCAGAACGTGAATCCTATATCTATTTACACAGCCACCCGTCTCCGGGTGGCCAACTTAAAACTGATCCTCACCCTGCTGAGGCCAGTCGTCTGCCTGGCCCGACCGTCCGGTCCGGACCTCCATGGGCCGAGGGTCCTGACTGCCCCTGGCCTCCCCTTCCCCAAAGGGTTTCCGGAATCCCTCTCCGTTCCCTGCGGAGACTGGGCTACCCGTGGCCACACTTGGTAGTGTCCCACGCCTTCTACTTTCCACCCGGGCCCTTTTGCTGCGGGGTCGGGCCCCGAGTGCCATGTGTGAGGGAGACCACCTTACCGGGGGTCTGGAGACCCTGCTGCTCCGACGACCCCTCCCTGACTCCCATACCAGAGGTGATACCTCCATCTCCTCTGCCTCCCTAACTTCGGCCTCACTGAGGCCATTGACCTGATGCTCGGGTAGTTTAAAATTACCCGGGCTGGGTGCTTGTATCACCGTTAACCTCACTGCGGCCGCTACCTCCGGTGCTGCCCAGCTGGGACAGCACATTGTCACCTGTTGGGTAACGGTGGGGTCAGGTATTTCCCCTACTGTTTCCACCTCTACGGGGGCTTCCTCACTTGCTACCCCCTTCCTCACTCCCTTCTTGCTCTTCCCGGCCCTGGTGGGGTCAAAGAGCTTGCATTGGTTTACATGAAACCATTTCACCTTGCGGGGGAGCTGAACAGTGTATACCATGGGGCTGGCCTTGTCTACTATACTGTACGGCCCCGCGTACAGTGGCTCAAAGGTCCCCACCCGCGCGAAATTGCGGACCATCACCTGCTCCACTATGGCCCACTCGTGAGTTGTGCTGGGCTCCAGCAGCAGCCTGCTTCTGCGGTGCTGGGCCCCATGTTACTGGCTGCCTGCCAGTGAACCTGCTTCAGCTGTTCCAACAGCTGTTTTGCGAACTTATCCCTATTGACCTCCCTGAGCTGTCCCTCTGTCAGGGCAGGTACCATGACATGAATCGGAGTCCTCATGACTCACCCGATCATGAGCTCGTGTGGGGAATATCCTGTACTCCTGGACTGACTAGCCCGGATCCCCATGAGTACTCGGGGCAGAACTTCCACCCACCGGTTAGGAGAGTTGCCGGTCTCCTTCCGCAACCTCTCTTTAATGGTGCGGTTCAACCTCTCTACAGGACCCGAGGACTGGGGGTTATAGGCCACATGCCATTTTGCCCTGATGCCCAGGACCTTAAGGGTCGCCTGCATGACCTGCCCCGTGAAATGACTCCCCTGGTCCGACTCCACAAACTGCGGGAGTCCCCACCTGGAGAACACCTCCCTGACTAGGATCTTGGCTGTGCCTACAGCGGTGGCTGTTCGGCACGGGAAGGCTTCCACCCACTTCGAAAACACATCCACTAATACAAGGCAGTACTTGTATCCCCCTGCAGCGGTGGGAAGGGGTCCAATATAGTCAATCTGTACCGACTGCCAGGGCCCATCCACCCTACGGATGTGCCCCAGCGAAGCCTTCCTCTTTTGGGGATCGGGGTTATTCGTGGCACACACTAAACAGTTCGCACAAAAGTCACGAACGTCCTCCCGGAGGCCAGGCCACCATCCTACCTTCTCTACCCGCTGCCAGGTGGTCTCGGGACCGGGGTGTCCTGCTCCCGGGCTCTCATGAGCTACCTCTATGAATTCCCTCCTATGCTGGGAAGGCACTATCCACTGGTCCCCTCGAAAGAGCATGCCTTCCTTTAAGGTCATGTCCTTCTCTCCATAAGGACCCTCTACACTTTCCTGCCTACCCAGGGCTGCTATGGCGGTCTTCAACTTGGGGTCCTGTGCCTGAACAGTGGCTAGGTCTGGGGCCAAGGTCACTCTTGGATCCCCTCTCCGGAACTGTCCCCTGACTGCTGCCACCTGTCCTTCCTCGTAAGGATCCCACTCTACCCCGTACCTAGCCCCCTCTCTGGCCAGACTGTCTGCCCTCTGGTTCCCCTCACCCCGTGGCTCTGTCTTGGAGTGGGCTTTAACCTTATGGATGTACCTATCCCCGCCCTCTCCTACAGCAGCCACTATCCTCTCTAACAGGGGTTTTGTGACGAGGGGCTTCCCATCCGAGGAGGTGTACCCTCGGCGGGACCAGATGGCCAGATACTCCGTGCACAAGTTGCACGTAAACATGCTGTCCGAGCAGATGGTGTATGGAATGGGGAAACGCTCCGGATGTGTGACCACATACATCACTGCGGCCAGCTCTGCCTGCTGAGCACTCAGTGTGTGGGGGAGCTTGAGGGCCAGGGCTATCTCTGCTTTGGGGTCCCAGATCCCACAACCCGTGAATCTGATGCCCCCCAATACGGAACTGGATCCGTCTACGTATATCTCCCTACCCGTGGGATGCAGCCCTGCCCGAAAACCAAAACCTGCCTCCCATACCCCCTCTACGGAACAATGGTGTGGCTCCCCTGGGTACACCAGGTTGGCTGCGAGCTGTGGCTCACTCAGCCCCTTCACCCGTAGCGCCATTTGGGACAACAAGAGAGTCCACCGGGTGATCCTGGCACTACTGACTGTGCCATCTTTAATCCGGCCGTTTAACAACATTTGGGTTGGGGTGTGATGGGTCAGGAGGGTGTTGGGTGCCATTCTAATAAAAACCTGCACCCGCTTCACCGCCCAGTATGTGGCTAGCAGGTGCCGTTCACAGTTGGAGTATGCCCGCTCCACTTCTGTGAGAACTCGGGAGGAATACACCACTGGCCTCAACTTGCCATGCCGTTCTTGGAGGAGTACAGCACTCAGGCTATCACTGCCTGCTGCTACCTCCAGGAAAAATTCCTCCCGGGGGTCAATGGCTCCCAAAGCTGGGGCCTTTTGCAAGTCCTCCTTGAGTCGGACGAATGCCGACTTGCACTTGCTGTCCCACTCCCATTCCACCCCCTTGTGCAGCAGCCTGAGCAGAGGCGCTGCAGTCGCGGCGTAATCTTCAATGAAGTCACGGCAATAGCCTGTGACTCCCAAAAAGGATCGTACCCCCCTAACGTCTACCGGGACTGGGAGTTCCTGCACTGCCTGTCTCCTGGCCGCATCTATCCCTCTCTCCCCAGCCCTAAGGGTTAAACCCAGGAACTTGACCTCCCTCAACCCGATCTGGGCTTTCTTGGGGTTAACTTTTAACCATCCCTTATGGAGTAACCCCAACAACTCGTCTAACAGGGGGCCATGTTCCTCGCTACTGTCTGTGAACAGTAGTATATCGTCCACATACTGGACCAGTCTGTGGGGCTCACTAAACTCTTTCAGGCATTCGGCCATGCACTGGTGAAAAATGCTGGGGCTGTTGTGGAAACCCTGTGGGAGACAGCTCCATGTATACTGCTGCCCCTTAAACGTGAAGGCGAACTTATACTGGTCCTCCCGCCTGACTGGGATGGACCAAAACCCATTCGAAATATCCAGCACTGTAAAAACAGAGGCTGATGCTGGAATTTCTCCTAACAGGTCCGCCACGGCTGCTACCGTTGGGGCGCATGCCGGAATATTCTTATTAAGGACTCTGTAGTCCACTGTGGCCCTCCAGGAATTATCTGGCTTCCTCACCGGCCAGAGCGGTGAGTTCACATGTGTGGCAATTGGCTTCAAAATGCCTTGCCCTACCAGTGAATTTAGGGCCACCTCTAAATCTGCTTCCGCTTCCCGGGGGAAACTATACTGTTTCTGAGGTCGGGACATGGGGTCTCCATCTATCCTGACCTCTGTCCCAGTGACCCTCCCGCAATCGTGCTTGTGGGTCGCAAAGGCGGCTAAATTCTTCCGGACATACCCCCTATATTCCTCCAAGGTATTCCCTACCATGGCTTCCAAATCATACCCCTCCTTGGGTTTCACTACACACAAAGCCCCCCTTTCTTGTGCCCTCTCTATGACCATGACCTCTTTCTCAGCCCCTTCCCCTGCTATGCCCCACAAACAGTGGTTCCTCAGGTCCACCAAGACCTGATGAGCCACTATAAAATCGGCGCCTGGATCCCCTTTCCCTCCTGCTCCCATCTCATCAGGACGCATTTCCACCGCACCTGGAGTGTCCCCAACCTGATGGACAGGGGAACAGAGAAAAAACCTGTCTTCTCGTTTCCCGTGAAGCCGACAAGACTGTAGGGCGCCCCGCTGGATAGAGGGGATGTTTGGGGATTGTCCGTGTGGACAATGGTACTGGAAGCACCTGTGTCCAGTTGATGGAGAGGATCCTGAGAGACAGGATTTATGATCATCTAGAGAAGTTTAGTATGATCAAAAGTAGTCAGCACGGCTTTGTCAAGGGCAGGTCGTGCCTTACGAGCCTGGTTGAGTTCTTTGAAAATGTGACCAAACACATTGACGAAGGAAGAGCGGTGGATGTGGTCTATATGGACTTCAGCAAGGCGTTCGATAAGGTCCCCCATGCAAGACTTCTTGAGAAAGTGAGAGGGCATGGGATCCAAGGGGCTGTTGCCTTGTGGATCCAGAACTGGCTTGCCTGCAGAAGGCAGAGAGTGGCTGTGGAGGGGTCTTTCTCTGCATGGAGGTCAGTGACCAGTGGAGTGCCCCAGGGATCTGTTCTGGGACCCTTGCTGTTTGTCATTTTCATAAATGACCTGGATGAGGAAGTGGAGGGATGGGTTGGTAAGTTTGCTGACGACACCAAGGTAGGTGGTGTTGTGGATAGTTTGGAGGGATGTCAGAAGTTGCAGCGAGACATAGATAGAATGCAAGACTGGGCGGAGAAGTGGCAGATGGACTTCAACCCGGATAAGTGTGTGGTGATCCATTTTGGCAGATCCAATGGGATGAATCAGCAGTATAATATGAAGGGTACCATTCTTAGCAGTGTAGAGGATCAGAAGGACCTTGGGGTCCGGGTCCATAGGACTCTTAAATCGGCCTCGCAGGTGGAGGATGCGGTCAAGAAGGCGTACGGCGTACTGGCCTTCATTAATCGAGGGATTGAGTTTAGGAGTCGGGAGATAATGCTGCAGCTTTATAGGACCCTGGTTAGACCCCACTTGGAGTACTGCGCGCAGTTCTGGTCACCTCATTACAGGAAAGATGTTGAAGCCATTGAAAGGGTGCAGAGGAGATTTACAAGGATGTTGCCTGGATTGGGGGGCATGCCTTATGAGGATAGGTTGAGGGAGCTTGGTCTCTTCTCCCTGGAGAGACGAAGGATGAGAGGTGACCTGATAGAGGTTTACAAGATGTTGAGAGGTCTGGATAGGGTAGACTCTCAGAGGCTATTTCCAAGGGCTGAAATGGTTGCTACGAGAGGACACAGGTTTAAGGTGCTGGGGGGTAGGTACAGAGGAGATGTCAGGGGTAAGTTTTTCACTCAGAGGGTGGTGGGTGAGTGGAAACGGCTGACGTCGGTGGTGGTGGAGGCAAACTCGTTGGGGTCTTTTAAGAGACTTCTGGATGAGTACATGGGATTTAATGGGATTGAGGGCTATAGATAGGCCTAGAGGTGGGGATGTGATCGGCGCAACTTGTGGGCCGAAGGGCCTGTTTGTGCTGTGGCTTTCTATGTTCTATGTTCTATGTAACTCCCGACCACATCCTGGACCTCCATCCTGACCCAGGGTCTCCCGCATGGGCCATACTCTAATGGACATAGGAAGGTGGGCTGCCCCGCTGGCAGTCATAAGGGAGCTCGTGGTGCGGGTGCGGGCTGGCCCTGGCCTGTTGCCATCGCTACCTGCCCGGACCCTGTTGCCTTGGTCTGCAGATAAGCCAGCAGATCCTTTACACCGATCGTCTCCGGGGTAAGTGCTCCTACCACCGGGGTTGGTGTCTTTTTCATGGGAGCCCTTTCCTCCCTGCTCGGGTTCCTACATTCCCTCCTGAAGTGCCCGGGCTTCCCACACCCGTAGCACACCGGCCTCCGGTCTGAGGCCCGGCTGCCTTCCTGCTTCCACTCCCTCCTAGGGAGGGGTGCCGGTGCGACCTCATGCACCTTGCCCTTATGTGGCTGTTCCTCACTTCTCTCCCCGTTGCGATACGCAAGGGTGAGCTTTCTTATTACCTCCGCCTCGTTAAGGTTGGGGTCCAGCGGGTCGAACCAATGCTCGGCCTTTGCCCTAATGGGAAAGTGACCAAGGAGGTGGATGGGGGCAAGGCAGTGGACGTGGTATATATGGATTTTAGTAAGGCGTTTGATAAGGTTCACCATGGTAGGCTTCTGCAGAAAATGCAGATGTATGGGATTGGGGGTGATCTAGGAAATTGGATCAGGAATTGGCTAGCGGATAGGAAACAGAGGGTGGTGGTTGATAGTAAATATTCATCATGGAGTGCGGTTACAAGTGGTGTACCTCAGGGATCTGTTTTGGGGCCACTGCTGTTTGTAATATTTATTAATGATCTGGATGAGGGTATAGTTGGGTGGATTAGCAAATTTGCTGATGACACCAAAGTCGGTGGTGTGGTAGACAGTGAGGAAGGGTGTCGTAGTTTGCAGGAAGACTTAGACAGGTTGCAAAGTTGGGCCGAGAGGTGGCGGATGGAGTTTAATGCGGAGAAGTGTGAGGTAATTCACTTTGGTAGGAATAACAGATGTGTTGAGTATAGGGCTAACGGGAGGACTTTGAATAGTGTGGAGGAGCAGAGGGATCTAGGTGTATGTGTGCATAGATCCCTGAAAGTTGGGAATCAAGTAGATAAGGTTGTTAAGAAGGCATATGGTGTCTTGGCGTTTATTGGTAGGGGGATTGAATTTAGGAGTCGTAGCGTTATGTTGCAACTGTACACAACTCTGGTGCGGCCGCACTTGGAGTACTGTGTGCAGTTCTGGTCCCCACATTACAGGAAGGATGTGGAGGCTTTGGAGAGGGTGCAGAGGAGGTTTACCAGGATGTTGCCTGGTATGGAGGGGAGATCCTATGAGGAGAGGCTGAGGGATTTGGGATTGTTTTCGCTGGAAAGGCGGCGGCTAAGAGGGGATCTTATTGAAACATATAAGATGATTAGAGGTTTAGATAGGGTGGATAGTGATAGCCTTTTTCCTCTGATGGAGAAATCCAGCACGAGGGGGCATGGCTTTAAATTGAGGGGGGGTAGTTATAGAACCGATGTCAGGGGTAGGTTCTTTACCCAGAGGGTGGTGAGGGATTGGAATGCCCTGCCAGCATCAGTAGTAAATGCGCCTAGTTTGGGGGCGTTTAAGAGATCCGTAGATAGGTTCATGGACGAAAAGAAATTGGTTTAGGTTGGAGGGTCACAGTTTTTTTTTTTTTTTAACTGGTCGGTGCAACATCGTGGGCCGAAGGGCCTGTTCTGCGCTGTAATGTTCTATGTTCTATGTTCTATGTTCTAACTCGCGGAAGGCAGTTAGCCACGAGAGTCTTCAGCCAGTGGGCTGTCCTCTCGTCCAGATGCTGCCTGTCTAAGGGAGTCCCACACGCTCCCTCATACACCGTCCACAGCCTGTCTGCGAACATGTCCGGGGACTCTGCGACTTGCTGCCTTGTCTCCCACACCCTCGTGAAGGGACTACCCTGATTTAACCCCATGGCCTCCAGAACTGCTGTCTGTGCTGCTACCCATGTGGCAGGTCTTCCCCCTTCCCTGGAGGTCACTGCCTTACATAGATATGAGTCGAGGGTCATCAGCAGTAGTTTCACCCGTTCCACCTCATCACAATCATTTATGTCAGCTGCCTGCTGCACCTCCATAAAATGTAATGACGGGTCTCCCGCCCTTGTCAGTCTTGGGATGTGGGTTACCATCCCCCTGAGCACATGTGCCCCATGGGGAATTATTATATTGCTCTCTATCGGTCCCCTTGCGTCCCCTCCCACCGGGGGACCATACTTTCTTTGTCTAACTGGGCACATCTGCCCCACCTGGGGCTGTTGCCCCCCTGCCTCATCGGCATCCGGCTCTCCCTCCATGCTCGATAGCCCCACCACTCCGGGGTGTGCTACCCATGTCGGAGACACCACAACCTGGGGATACTCCACTGACCCCCCTTGGACCTGCCCCTCCCTGGACGTCCCGAACCCGACCTGCTGACCCGGACACATGACCGGCATCTCAGGCAGCGGTCTCTTCCCTTTCCCAAAGGAATGGTGCGCTATACCCGGTGGACACGCCGCCACCTGGGGGTACCCCGTTGACCCCCCTTGGACCTGCCCCTCTCTGGACAGCCCGAACCCCACCTGCCGACCCGGACACGTTTCCGGCGCCTCAGGAGGCGGTCTATTCCCCTTAGCACCTTGGGAATCATCCGCTGCGAGGAGCCCTCTGCCCCTAGGGGACCCTCCTGGACCTCCCAGGTGCACCCGTCCCCTGACCTTGGACAGAGCCTCCTCCAGCTCTTCTATCCGTGCCTGGCACGGCCCATGCTCGCCGTCACCTAACTCGCTCGTCGCAAGCCACCCTGTATGCTGCCTGGATGTCCCTGAACCTCCCTTCCAGCTCCTTGTACCTCTGCGCACCTTGAGCCAGGAGTTCCTGGGCCTTCCGTTCCCTCTCCTTTGCCTCAACTACCTGGCATTGGAGGAATTCCTTTTCGTATCGGTGCGACTCGCTAGCTTGTAGGATGCACTGCCTCGCATCAGTTAATTCATTAAATAACTGTTCCTCTGCTCTAGCGCTGTCCCCGGCGCTGGCCCCAACTTTGCTCAACTCTCCTTCCAGAACAGCAATTCTCCTTTCCATTTTGGCTACCTGCTGGGACAGGCAGGCTAGCCAAACTGCCTTTTCCAACCCTTTAGTGTATTCCTTGCTCTCTGTCCATGCAGCCGCAGCCATTACGGGCTGCTCTGCATTGATTAGTGCGAATACCCACGTTTTGGTGAGGTTGACCTTTTTCCACAGATATGAGGAGATTCTCTCCTCCATTTTGCTTCTTTCCCTCACCCCCTCTGACAAGTCACATATTCCAGACGACCGGAGTCCTGTCGCGGCCGCCATTGTAGCAGGATCCCTCTTTTTAACTACACTGGGCTTATTTTAGGTTTGGTCCTCCGTCACCCAAACCCCACCAATGCCCGAGTGATTCTCTCTCTTGCCGATGGAACAATGGCCACCTTGCGTCTACTTCACTAGAGTAGCGCTCCCAAGAGAGAGAAAAGGAAACTGCTGCCTATCCACTACCTGGCAGCCTTTCCTGAGTGGGCGGTTTCGAAGCGCCCAGGGTACCCTCAGTTCTAGACTTCAGAATTATGGTAAGGAATATTTATATTGTGACTTAGTCAGAGATCATTGGTGAGAAATTGAAAAGATCAAAACGGACTCCAACGGAAGTCAAAGATATATATATATATATTTATTAAAACATCAAGGTCAAAGGTCACCAAACACCAGGAAAACAACACACCATGCCTTATGCTCTATAAGACTATAAGCTATGGAAGGAATACTAAAATGGACACCTCGGAATTCTTACTTTATACAAGTTTACCAGTGTCTTAAACTATGAAAGGTGCATGCAAAAGCCCCCCCACTTTCCCCAAAGCCTCATCCACTATGATGATCTCGGGAACTTTGCGAATTACCAGGGGATACTCACAATCCTAGTTTAAATTGCTCAGTGGGCTTCAGGCTGCGTACTGGAGATGACCGAGTGGAGAGTGCTGTCATGCTGGTCCGAAGAGAAAAAGGGAAAACATGGCCGGCCGGGCCATCCTTTTATATTGTAAACTTGAATTCTTTTTCCAGCCAACTCCGCCCCCCTTCCAACTGGCAGTTTCCACAGACAAAGGATTGCTATGGTTATCTGCAGCTGCGATCTTACAGTCCATAGAGACCAGATGGTCCCATCCCAGGTGATAGGTCCCTTGCTGTCCTGTATTGTTCCATCGGAGATCGTTTAATTGTTTTCCCATTAGGGAAATGGGCTTCTCCTCGCTCTGGGACAAGGCCATTATCACCTGTATTGAGTCCAGACCAGGTGCATTGTCTTGCTGCCGGCCTAGTCTGGTGATGTCGTCAGGTCCTTTTGTTCTGCTGATAACCTAATCAGCAGTCTGTCTGGTTTCTGGCTGCTTGCAATTTTTGGACTGGGCCCCTTCACACACACACACACACAGGCTGGCTGGGCTCACTGACCAGGTCAAGTCCTGCAGTCAAGTGTGGCCACTTTCACAGTTCTTTAGGGTTCAAGTCCTTTTCCCAGCTCATAAAAAAAAGCCTGAGTTGCCCGAAAAACTTACACAGGGTGGAAGAGTCAATTACGAGGGGGCATAGCTTTAAGGTGCGAGGGGCATAGGTTTAAGGTACGAGGCAAGTTTTTTACACAGAGGGTGGTGGGTGCCTGGAACTCACTGCCAGGGGAGGTAGTGGAAGCAGATACGATAGTGAGTTTTAAGGGGCGTCTGGACAAATACATGTCCTAGGAGCTGGCAATAAGCAAATTTAAAGTTTTGGTGGCATTTTCCATCATTTAAAAATACAATAAAACAGACATACAGGGCCCGATTTTACCATTTTGATTCTAAGTGCTGGGCGCACTTGAATCTGGGAGTGTTCCGGATCCGACTTTTAGACTCGTTCTCCGGCGCCCCCATACGCACTCTGCCTGAAATAAAATCAGCGATTCTGAATTGTGGTGCAGAAGCCTGTGGGTACTTGTCACACACCAAAACCTAGAGCTCCGATCAGAGCCTTCAACTGTGCATGCGCTGTAAAAAAAGTAGAAAAACGCTCCCTTGCCACATCGCTCTTGGGTCGGATAATGCCTCCCCCTGGCCCCCACAGACATTGTCCCATCCCCACAACATAACTGATCCCCTTATCCCCCCACCCCACCCCCCACTACTCAGACTGATCATGGCCCCTTGCCCCCCTTCCCCTCCACCAATCGCACGCAGAGTGGCAGCGGACACCTCCTTCTCCCCCAACGATCGCTCGCAGAGTGGTATCAGATCCCCCTCCTGCCTCAACCCCCCACCAGAGAGCCACTTGACCCACTCACTCCCCCCCACCAGAGAGCCATCTGGCCCACCTCCCTCTCCCCCCAGAGAGCCATCTGATCCACCTCCCTCCTCCCCCAGTGAGCTATCTGACTCGCCTCTCTCCCCCCAATCAGAGAGCCACCTGACCCCTCCCTCCACCCACACCAGAGACCCATCTGACCCACTCCCTCCCCCTCCACCAGAGAGCCATCTGACCTGCCTTCCTCCCCCTTCAGCGAGTCATCTGACCTGCCTCCTATTGCCCCACCAGAGAGCCATTAGACCCACCTCCCTCCTCCCACACCAGGGAGCCATCTGACCCACCTCCCCACCCCCCATCACCAGAGAGCCATTTGAACCGCATCCCCTCCCCCTGCCACCAGAGAGCCATTTGACCCGCCTTTCTAACCGATCTGAGACAGAGAGCAGTTGGAAGCTCTGAACCTACCTCCTCAGAAGCTGGAGCGCCTGAATCGGACCATTATGGACCATGTCTATTTGGCGCCAAATCTGGACGGGCAAACGCAGTGGTAAAGGGGGAAGTGCCGGTAAGTTTGGGTGTGCAGCTCATTAAGTCAATTTAAATGCAGTCCCAATGGTGCAGTCCCAATGGCGGCCATTTTCGGTGATTGGTAAAGGGGGAACGGGCACAGAGGCGGGCACGGATCATGTTACTCGCCTCATGTCCAACTTTACCAAGTTTTCATGCCTGCAAACGGGTGCAGCTTGATGGTAAAATCGGGCCCACAATGTCAGGGTTATAAATAAGAAATTCATGAAAATGAAACTGTTATGAGAAAAGCCAAGGGCCTGGGTTTTTAGCTTTTCGAGAGAGTGCGACTGGTGGGATCAGAAGTCGATGCGATTTCCGCTCATGCCAGGATTGGCTCCTTGCATCAAGTATACATTGGCTGGCCAATCACATGCCGGCCATGAAGAAAGATGTCCTGAGAGAGGCTTAATGTTGTCGGTCATAGCAGGAAGATGATGGGCACAGTGACCAATAAGGGTGCAGGTCAGGGTTTAAAATACCTGAAGGCTGGTAGTTAGAAACATAGAACATAGAAAAACTACAGCACAAAACAGGCCCTTCGGCCCCAAGTTGTGCCGAACATATCCCTACCTTTTAGGCCTACCTTTAACCCTCCATCCTATTAAGTCCCACGTACTCATCCAGGAGTCTCTTAAAAGACCCCATTGAGTTTGCCTCCACCACCATTGACGGCAGCCGATTCCACTCGCCCACCACCCTCTGTGTGAGAAACTTCCCCCGAACATTTCCCCTGTACCTACCCCCCAGCACCTTAAACCTGTGTCCTCTTGTTGCAGACATTTCCACCCTGGGAAAAAGCCTCTGAGAGTCCACCCGATCTATGCCTCTCAACATCTTATATACCTCTATTCGGTCTCCTCTCATCCTACGTCTCTCCAAGTAGAAAAGACCGAGCTCCCTCAGCCTATCCTCATAAAGCTTGCTACTCAATCCAGACAACATCCTTGTAAATCTCCTCTGCACCCTTTCAATCTTTTCCACATCCTTCCTGTAATGAGGCGACCAGAACTGAGCACAGTACTCTAAGTGGGGTCCGACGAGGGTCTTATATAGCTGCATCATTATCCCCGGACTCCGAAACTCAATCCCTCGATTGATAAAGGCGAGCACACCATACGCCTTCTGAACCACCTCCTCCACCTACGGGGCTGATTTTAGAGTCCTATGGACCTCGACCCCAAGGTCCTCCTGATCCTCTACAGTACTAAGAGTCTTTCCCTTTATATTGTACTCCTTCATCCCATTTGACCTGCCAAAATGGACCACTACGCATTTATCTGGGTTGAAGTCCATCTGCCACTTCTCCACCCAGTCTTGCATCCTATCTATGTCCCTCTGTAACTTCTGCCATCCCTCCAGACTATCCACAACCCCACCAACCTTCGTGTCATCGGCAAGCTTACCAACCCATCCCTCCACTTCCTCATCCAGGTCTTTTGTGAAAATGACAAAAAGCAAGGGTCCCAGAACAGATCCCTGGGGCACACCACTGGTGACCGACCTCCATTTAGAAAAAGACCCATCTATACCCACTCTCTGCCTCCTTTGGGCAAGCCAGTTCAGGATCCACAGGGCAGCAGCCCCTTGGATCCCATGCCCTCTCTCTTTTTCTAGAGGCCTTGCATGGGGGACCTTTTCGAACGCCTAGCTAAAATCTATAGAAACCACATCTACCGCTTTCCCTTCGTCAATGTGTTTAGTCACATTTTCGAAGAACTCCACCAGGCTCGTAAGGCACGATCTGCCTTTGACAAAGCCATGCTGAGTATTCTTGAGCATACTAAACCTCTCTAAATGCTCATACATCTTGTCCCTCAGGATCTTCTCCATCAGCTTACCAACCACTGAGGTTAGACTCACTGGACGGTAATTTCCTGGGCTATCCCTATTCCCCTTCTTGAAAATAGGAACCACATCCGCAATCTTCCAATCCTCCGGCACCTTTCCCGTCTCCATTGACGACGAAAAGATCATCGCCAGAGGCTCTGCAATCTCTTCCCTCGCCTCCCACAGTAACCTGGGATACATCCCATCCGGACCCGGTGACTTATCTATCTTGATGCCATTCAAAGATTACAGCTCAACCTCTTTGTTAAAGTCCACATACTCAATCTTTTCCGTCCACCGCAAGCCCGCAGGTCCTTCTCCTCTGTGAAAACCGAGGCAAAATGCTCATTAAGCACCTCTGCCATTTCTACTTGTTCCGTACAGATTTTCCCGCCTTCACCTTTTATAGGCCCTATTCCTTCACGTCTCATCCTTTTACTCTTCACATATCTATAGAATGCCTTAGGGATTTCCTTAATCCTACCTGCCAAGGCCTTCTCGTGGCCCCTTCCGAATCTCCTAATTTCCTTCTTTAGTCCCTTCCTACAAGTTGTATACTCATCTAGATCCCTATCTTCTAGAAGAAGTATCCAAGGATTCACTTTTAGTTTTGTGTTTAGAGTCAGAAGCTGTCCTGGTTGTCAAGTGGCAGGCAGGCTTTCTCTCTCCTCTCCTTGGTCTTGTAAATTCTGCTGGCTAGCTGGAAGCAAGTCTCCTGGCCTTCCTGGAATGAAAGTTGTGCTGTTGATGGTTTGCTAGCAAGTAACAAGAGTCTCTCTCTCTCTCTCCCTGGTGACTTCAAGCTTGTCTGTGTGTGTATCAAGAGAATTGCAGCATCCACCAAAGGATTAAGTTCCAGCATCATGTAAGCATTTGTATTTTCTGTGCTAAACCTGTAGCAAATGTTTTATTTATGAGATTTTTTTAGTTGGAACAGTATTTAGCTGCTAAGTTTATGCAATGTCATGGTTGAGTTTTCTCTGGTTTGTAATGGGTAAAAGCTATTGCTAATTTTCTTTCTATACATGTTAACCGTATTCTTAAATAAACTTTGTTTGATAAAAGCTCCCTAGTGGGTCATTTGAATCATACCTGAAGTGCAAAATCTCATAGTTACCCCAGCCAAATTCAAATTGCAAAACTTATGACCCAGATGGGCTTCATAAAATGCTCTGGAGTTTCTGACCTGCACGGTGCTGTTACGGTCTGCAGTATGTCATGCAGACTTGGAGCCCATGCCAGGCAGAATGAGAATGTCTGGTACCAGTCTGTCACCACGCCTGGCTTCTCCAACAATAAGGTCTCACAAGTGATAATTTCTCATTAGTATTGTGTATTGGTAAAAATATACCTTCGTCTTTATTAGTAAAATTTCAGATAATGTGCTTCATTAAATTATTAGGAAAGAGGCCTGGGAGTCATGCAGCACTCACATACAAGTCTACAAAGTTTATTTTAGAGTTTCAGACTTGGGTGGAGGGTGACAGGGTTGCCTCATCAGTACCAGTTAAGGTGCTGTTTCCATGCCATCACCCTGCCTCCTTGCTTCAGATTCCGAACAGAAAGTCCTCTGAACAAGGCCTCCCTGCCTCCCATGAACATCCTCACATTGGTCTCCACCTCCTCACCATGGTGCTCCTCAGACCCTGGTGTAGCTTGTTTAAAGGTCGCCAGTACCAAATATTTTTCTTAGGCTATTGACTTCATGACTGTTGACACAGCTGCACTACCATAAATGATCCTTGAACAGTGAGTTGCGAGAGAAACACTGTTCAGATTCCTTGGACTAATCACCCACCCCAATTCTGAAATACACCCTTCAGCAAACAGTGTCACACACAGCTGCCCCTCTGAACCCACTGCAGCTCATTGGGACAGACAGTAAACTCAGTGGGATCTGCTTCAGCCATGGCAGATCTAAGAATCCAGGTGGCCCAGAGTTCATTGACAATCTCCTCCTTCAGGCTGCTGAGCAAGGCAGGAAGTCCTCTTACTGAAGACTGATGGGAAGAGACCTGCTCAATGAACAAAGTGAGGAAGTAGTGGAGGCAGTCAGCAGCTGTCCAGAGAACCTGGATCCATTCCCAGAAGCAGATCAAAAACTTCTTCACAGGATCAGGGTGAGTGACAACATTAAGAACAGAAAAAATAGGAGAAGCAGTCGACCATTCAGCCCCTTGATCCCACTTCAGCGGTCAATAATATCTGAGACTGGAGGCGCGCTAACTGTTACTATTGAGGAAGCACAAAAGGGTTTTAGGCATTGATAAGGTAGATCGTCAACATCTTTTCTCAAAGGTAGGGGAGTCTAAAACTAGAAGGTATAGATAGGTTTAAGGTGAGAGGGAAGAAATACAAAAGGGTCCAGAGGAGCAATTCTTTCACACAGAAGGTGCATGGAAACAGCACCTTAACTGGTATTGATGAGGCAACCCTGTCACCCTCCACCCAAGTCTGAAACTCTGAAATAAACTTTGTACACTTGTATGTGAGTGTCTGGAATGAGCTGCCAGAAGCAGTAGTAGAGGCGGGTACAATTATGCCATTAAAAAGCATTTGTCAGTTACATGACCAAGATGGGTATGGAAGGACATGGGCCGAATGTGGGCGATTGGGACTAACTTAGTGGTTAAAAACTGGGTGACATGGACAAGTTGGGCCAAAGGACCTGTTTTCATGCTGGAAACCTCTATGACTCTATGTGAAGCAGCAGACAGGTTCATTTAATAGATGTTCACATTATAGCGTTCAAATCCCAACTGCTGGAAATCTGCGGAGACCCTGATAATGTCACAGAGTGATCACATGACCATCCTCCTAAAAGGACCAATCACATGACAATCCTCCGAAAAGGACCTAAAAGGACTGGGCGGCACGGTAGCACAGTGGTTAGCACTGCTGCTTCACAGCTCCAGGGATCTGGGTTCGATTCCTGGCTTGTGTCACTGTCTGTGTGGAGTTTGCACATTCTCCTCGTGCCTGCGTGGGTTTCCTCTGGGTGCTCCGGTTTCCTCCCACGGTCCAAAGATGTGCGGGTTAGGTTGATTTGCCATGCTAAAATTGCCCCTTAGTGTCCTGACATGCGTAGGTTAGAGGGATTAGTGGGTAAAATATGTAGGGATATGGGAGGAGGGTCTGGGTGGGATTGTGGTCGGTGCGGACACGATGGGCCGAATGTACTGTAGGGTTTCTATGATCTATGAGGACCATGCCACAACACAATAACTCCCCAAATGAGTCATGACAAAAAAGATTATGGCTGATCTAACGTGGCCTTAACTCTTAACTCTGAGACAGTCCTCCTCACTTCCATCTTATTTTGATAGTGTGCCCTCTCGATCTAGATTGGCTCTGAGGGGAAAAGTGTTTTCAGCATGGCACAGTCGGCCTGTGGAAAGGCTGCTGCTGAGTGGCAGAACGACACTGACCCTAGAAGCTGAAGCAAGCGGGCAAGGTGATAACATTGTGATTTCTATAGTCTGAATAATGAACCCATTCTCATGCATTTCCACAGAAGAGGGCCCAGAATGTCAGGGAGAGGGTACAGATCGGTGGCAGTGCCCCCTGATTGTCATTCTAATAACCATGGAGGAAGAGATGCTGCAGTTGGCTGGCTACCAGGGAGACCGCTCCATCACTGATGGTGAGGCTGGAGCACCCCACGGAGGAAGATGAGTCCCTCCAATAATGAGCCGAGTGGGGATCAATTGGAAGTTACAAATGACAGTAACAAACAGGTGCCTAAGCTGCAGGCTCTGTGGACTCACATCGGAATGGTCAGCGCAGCGACAGGCAGCTATTATCTCCAGGGTCATATCCCAACTCTGAGGAGGAGGAAGAGATGGAGGGCGGTTCTCAGAGGGTGCACCATCCCACTCTTACTCGACACTCTCCACCAGCTCAAATACTGTCACCTCAGAGGGTATGAGGCGAGTTACAGAATTAGGGTCATCACCCGGTTTAAGCACTGTACGAATGTCAGAGCAGCAGTCTGCCCTCTGACCCTCAGAGGATTGTGGGAGACTTGACCAATGTGATCCCCAGGCTGATGATGAAGCTCTAGAGCTGTGACAAAAGAGAAAGCGCTCGGGGCTCTGCAGAACCCCCCCTCCCTCCCCCACCCCGCCCCAATCCCGTATGTGACAGGATCTGGTGGAGTTTCCAGAAAAAGTGATTGGCTGCAGTGAGTGCGGAATGTGGAGCTTTGGTTCACTCGGTTGCTGATGTGCTGGAATTCAGGAGAAGCTCTCATTATGAGAGCCTCCCTGGCATTTATATCTTGCGGCCTTCCAAGTGGAAGGGGAAGCAATCAAACAGGGCTGCTTTATCCCAGATGGTGTTGAGCTTCCTGATTGTTATTTGAGCTGCACTCAGCCAGGCAAGTGGAGAATATTCCATCACACATATGCCTTGTAGATGGTGGACAGGCTTTGGGGAATCAGGAGGTGAGATACTAACAGCAGGATTATTAGCCATTGTGCATAAAATACTTGCAATTAAATTTTGAAGAACCTTATTTGGTTTTTCATTGGACCTTCTCGAATGGTGAACAAAGTTAACATCTAACTTGCTGTCCATTGCACACAGATTGTTGTTCAGATGTGACATCAATGACCAAACTTAACGTCATCCAATTCCATTTTACAGCCCCTTCCCCCACCACAAGTACATTCCCAGTCCAGAGCTTGAAGTTACACACTTTCCTCAAACAAACATGTCCAAGTCACCTTCTCATGAACCTTCATGTTCAATTCGTCCAGCATTTTCCATGGTCCGGTGACACAGTGGTTAGCACTGCTGCCTCACACCGCCAGGGACCCGGGATCAATTCCGGCCTTGGGTGTGGAGTTTGCATGTTCTCCCCGTGTTTGCGTGGGTTTCATCTCGGAGTTCCGGTTTCCTCCCACAGTCCAAAGATGTGCGGGTCAGGTGGATTGGCCATGCTAAATTGCTCCTTAGTGTTCAAAGAGGTGTAATTTAGGTGGATTAATGGTAGCCATGGTAAATGCGCAAAGTGTGGGATAATCTTTCGCAGAGTCGATGCAGACTCAATGGGCCAAAAGTCCTCCTTCTGCACTGTGGGGATTCTATGTTTTTATGGTTTTCTAATCTTGCTTCAATGCAGCTAGTGAAAAACAATATCCAGTACAATCCTCAAGATGAAATGTTCAGCATTTATTGCATCAGTACATGGTGTGTGGCATGAGTTAGTACAGTATTGTCAACAGTAATATTGTGGAATCTCATTTAATACAGAATTTTCCACACACCTGTTTTCTAAAGCAGTGGCTTACAATACAGTTCACCTGAGCAAAAACAAATCATGTCCATGTTTAGAATGTTACAATTAAATTGTTCATTACTTTCACTTGATTAGATTACCATCAGTCCTGAAAATTACCGACAAGCATAAGTTCGCAATTAATACAGCAGAATGTCTTTAATTAATGTCAAACAATTGCCAGTTATTGGCTGGAATTTTCTGACCTTATCCACGGCTGTGATTCTCCAGGCCCGCTGCAGTGAATGGAGTTTTGGCTGAGCACCAAATTCTCCGTTCTCGTTGGCTGTGGGGGAGGGGCGAACGAGATCAGGGAATTCTGGCCATTCTCATCAATGAACAAGAAATGATACAAATGGATCAATGTCAATGAAATTCAGTTGAACCAAGACAACTGCAATAGAGATCAAGAAGACAATATTTCACATCAGTAACATCAATCCATTGTTGATATCGGTGACATTGCAGCATATGAGGTTCCAGTGAGTTGGTGTAACACACTCCCACACTTCTCCTCCCGCAGTAACTGCTCTTTCTGCTGCTATTTCAGATCACTTTCCTCTTCCTCTTTCCAGCCAGCTGGAACTATTGTGTCGGCCATCATTCTGACAGTGAGTTTCACTCACTCTCTTGATCAATGTGTTGTCCACATAACGATGGGTGTCAGTGATGGCATCATTGCATGTCTGAAAGGTAGCGGCTGCTTTGGAGGATAGAGACACAAACCTCAATCAAAGAGTTTATGACTAATCAGAGCCTCATAGGGCATTGTTCCTCAATGGAGTTGAAGTGAATATGTAATGTTGTTCAGCATTGGCTGGAGGTTATTGATTATTACTGTGGTACAACCCCCCCCCCTCACACCATCCGCCCCCCCACCCTGCTCATGAATCTCAGTCCACCATCTCTAAGATCTGCTCCTCTGCAATCAGTCACTGAAGATCAAGCACCAATTTTGTTTGCTGTCAAAGAGTACAGTAAATTTTGTGTTTATCCGGCATTTTACCAAGCCGAATTCTCTACTAACCAGAATTGCTGATGTTCCCCTAATACTCGTTGTCACTTTACCAACCGGAAGAAATTAGAAAGTTCTCCCATACATGTATATTACATGATTTTATATTTTAATTTTTGTTTGAATGTACAGTTGAAGGTTTGAAGTAAAAGAATAATGTTCTTTACTTTAGGAGCACTCACATATTCATTCATGTTACAAGTATTGTGCTGTCTTCCATTGGTAAAAGGATCTCCCATTGACTGGAATTTTTGCCTGACTAGCAAACCCATTTCTCAGGTATGCTGGAAGCAATGAAGAGTGATATTGGACTCGAAATGTTAACTGCGTTTCCCTCTCCACAGATGCTGCCAGGCCTGCTGAGTTCATTCAACATTTCTGTTTTTCAGATTTCCAACATCTGTAGTTTTTAGTGAAAATCATTGCTTTTCTCAGCAATACTCAAAATACTTCATAAAAGGAATGTTCATAATTAACATATTTCCTCTCATTCCCATTCCCAGAGGTTTTCCTGTTCATGGTTCTCAGCTCTTCACCAGGTTAGGATGATGGACAGTCTGCATGAAGGACGGTCAGTGTGAGGGATGTTGTGTGTGAGGGATGTGTGTGAGGGACATTGTGTGAGGGACGGTTTTTGTAAGGGACAGTCTGTGTGAGGGATTGTCTGTGTGAGGGATGGTAAGGATGATTCTATATGCTGGGTGGTGTCTCTATGACAGGGAATCTATGTTCTCACTGCTGACTACAGTCTGATGCTGGCCCCTCTTCTTTACTGTCCCATTCTCGGAATCTGCTGCTTCTCGGACAGAACAAGATCATTGGACTTGTCGAGAATTTATCCCTTTTCAGACAGACACTGTTTGCTGCAGCAATGGTTCTAAAACCAGGACTGAGAGAGATGTTCAGTGAAAGTGGATAATGGTTTAATAACATTGGAAAATTGGCTTCCTCTTAATAATCTCTATATTGTGTTCAGTGTGTGCCGGAAGAAAGACTGCATTGTTAACCTCATCACTGTTGGGTACAGAATTTGGCAATAAACGAGGCTGGAAAAAATGACCAAATAAATTATCAAAAGGTGAACAAAAATATATAATCCCAGTGCTTTTGACTCCACTCTAGACCCAGGATCATCCAATTCAGTAATGATGCTGTTATGAATCAATCAGGAACATTGCAGAGAAGGGGCTGGACATTGGGACTGAATCCATCACTATCAATGAAGAACACAGGCATTTCTAACACAGGCACAATGGGCTGAATGGCCACTCCTGTGCTGTCTGATTCTATAATTCTTGGAACAGGGCAAATTTCCGGGTTATTGTGTTTAATGAAGGGAATTGTATGGATGTAGTGAGTTTCTGATGTTGGGTGGATTCCTTTAAAATTTACGGGCGGGATTTTCCGGCCGCGCTTGCCCCAAAACCAGAAAATCCCACCCGCGGTCAACGGACCTTTCCATGGTCCGCCCCTTACCCGCTACGATTCCTGTCGCAGGTGGAACGGGAAAATTTGTCCCCACAGCTTTTGGTTTCTCTCCTTAGATAACACCCAGACAAAATCTTTCACTGAACACTGTAGCATGGAAATAATTTGTTAAAATGGGTCAGTAAAAGGGAATATGGAAGAAGAGTTTGCAATGTCCAGTGTTAGACCCCTTTAATATATCAGCTACAGCACTGATTCATTGAATTGATGTTTGCTCTGGATCATTTTCACCCGTCCCAAATGCAGCTTTCACCACTCTCCGTGCATTCTCTGTGAGATCATCCAGTGCTCCACACAGCAACTTGTAGGTCATAAGAAATGATGATCCTGCTCCAAAGATGGATCCTACAACTGGGATGATGTCAAGTGCAAGCTCAAGACCAGATATGACGACAGCAGCGGATCCCCATGCTAATCTGTTTATTATATCTGGAGTTATTTCACCCACCAGGGGAGTTTTCACCACAGCTTTCAGTTCTTCCACAGGTTTCCCTGCCTTATTGGCCAGTCTTTGAAGGGAGGCATCATCCAGACCCAGACATTTACGGAAATGTATTATTCCTCCAATCAGGATCCCAATATCACAACCAAGGGAGACTCCAGGAACTGGCACTGCTCCCAATATTCCAGAAAGTGATGCCAACATCCAAACTCGCTTCTTTAGCTCTTTCTTCTTCTTCTCCACAATTTCCAAGGTTAGGTTGGGAAGGGCCAGTATGTACACACTTCTCTTTATACTGGGAAGATCATCTTCAAGAACTTCATTTAACAGTTTAAAATCATACAGATGCAGGTCAAAGTTTGAAATCAGGAAAACACGGGGTGATGGGATCCCTGTCTCTTGCAATTTCCTGACACAGTAACTCCTGATCTTTCCCAGTACTTTCTATTCATTAAATTCCCTCCTTTCCCTTTTCATTGATTCAAGGTCATGATCAATTTTAGATCGAACAAAGTAGAAATTCTTCCCCAGCCGTTTAATCTCTCGAGCGAGTTTTACATCATTTTCTGTGAATCGACACTCTGAGATAATGATGAAGAAATCGTATTTTTTAAATTTCATTTTATTGAGGTATTTATTCGCTGGGAATTTCGTTGTTCCCATTCCTGGCAGATCCCATAAAATAACATTTGGCAAACAGGGATGCTTGTATTCAGTTGGCTCCAGTGTGATTTCTTTGATATCAACCTCAGCACCGTCCTCGTCACTGCTTCGGAGTCCTCTCATCACATTGATGAAGCTGGATTTCCCTGCGCCTGCTTTTCCTGTCACTGCGATGTTCAGCTCTGTGCTGTCCAGGTCAATAATTTTTTTCTGTATCAGCGGTGTTACCTTTTCCACCCCACCCGATTCATAATAAGATTTCGGATTCTTGAGTTCATCCTCACTGCACAATAAAGTGTTTGAAGCTTCAGCACTTTGACCTCTGAAAGGAAACATTTTTTTACATGATTTGCACCAATTGAAAATAACTCCTATTTACAACACATTGTCACATCATCAGAGCCTCCTTACACATCTCATTAAATCCTTTTGAAAAACAAGCACAATTGTCACGTAGCTTTTTAAGACAGCTAATTTATGATCAGCAAAATCCCAGAGTGAGCTATTGGATGAATGAACAGTTAAGTTGTCTTTGCGTGAAAGTAACCTTGCCCCTTATAAATTATGGACCCTTTCAATTTTGATCCTGAGGTGCCCCAGCTGGGGGCAATCATCTCCTGTTTCTCCAGACAGCAGCAACTACAGACTCATCTCCCAGCCCAAATTCCTCTTCACCACTCTGTGAATCACCTCAGCCTGCCCTCAGTCTGACTGAGGCCTCCCCAATGGTGTCTCTCCCTTACTGTTTGTGAGGCTCAGATGCATTGATAGGACTTGTGCAATGAGGGTTGGTTGAAGTCCAAACTAAGGGCCCTGGTTCTTGAGGCTTCACCTCCTCTGCTGAAGGGCTGAAGAAGAGGAGAGGTACATGACCTGTAGAATTGCTCACGACATTCTCATTAAAGTGCTGACATTGAGCAATGGCAATGCTTTGCAATGACAAGTTGTGATGTAACTAAAGGAACTAAAGAGACACAATATGAAGAGTTTCTTGACCAACCTGGAGCTGGCTCCTCCCATCCTGCTTCTCTTTCTCTCGCTGCTTTCCCTGTGTGAGTGTTCACTGATTCCAGAGCTTCCTCCACAAAAAGGGCGAGAGGGCAGAGGCTTGTGGCTCCTCCCCCGATGTCATTTCTTTACCGTTGGTTGTGTTGGGTTTTCTTCTTTGAGATGAAAGTAGAGAGTGTGAGTCGCAGCACTTTATTTACCATCAGATAAAGGATAAGACTGGTGTGAGGAATCATCTTTAATCAGGCTGTGAACAAGAGTAAACTCCAAAATTCCTAATGGAGCTTTTCCCACCTTCACTAATTCAGAGTGTGAGGGAAGGAATAGGATGTGAAAACTCTTGTATTTCCCCCTCAATAGTTCAGGGAAGTAGCACTGGAAGTGGATCACAGAGAGGGTAAGCTGAGTGGAAATGGGAAATGTGGGGGCAGATTTTGCTGTACAAATGTTTGGCTGAATAATAGTCACCATAATTAATGTGCAAATTGGCCAGTATCCTGTGGCGGGGTAGCTATTCCATTGCAAATTGTCCCAAGTTGTTCCTGATATACACTATTAGTCTCATGAAAATGGCATCTCATGCTTCATCCCCCATGATCTTCATGGATTTGCTACATTCATTGCCCATTAATCAAATTACAATTGAAATCAGGAACTGGCTAATAGAGAAACATAGAAAAACTACAGCACAAACAGGCCCTTCGGCCCACAAGTTGTGCCGAACACATCCCTACCTTCTCGACCTACCTATAACCCTCCATCCTATTAAGCTCCATGTACTCATCCAGGAGTCTCTTAAAAGACCCTATTGAGTTCGCCTCCACCACCACTGACGGCAGCCGATTCCACTCGCCCACCACCCTCTGTGTGAAAAACTTACCCCTAACATCTCCCCTATACCTACCCCCCAGCACCTTAAACCTGTGTCCTCTTGTAGCAGACATTTCCACCCTGGGAAAAAGCCTCTGAGAGTCCACCCGATCTATGCCTCTCAACATCTTATACACCTCTATTAGGTCTCCTCTCATCCTTCGTCTCTCCAAGGAGAAAAGTCCGAGCTCCCTCAGCCTATCCTCATAAGGCATGCCACTCAATCCAGGCAACATCCTTGTAAATCTCCTCTGCACCCTTTCAATCTTTTCCACATCCTTCCTATCGTGAGGCGACCAGAACTGAGCACAGTACTCCAAGTGGGGTCTGACAAGGGTCTTATATAGCTGCATCATTAGCCCCGGACTCCTAAACTCAATCCCTCGATTGATAAAGGCCAACACACCATACGCCTTCTTAACCACCTCCTCCACCTGCGGGGCCGATTTTAGAGTCCTATGGACCCGGACCCCAAGATCCTTCTGATCCTCTACAGTACTAAGAGTCTTTCCATTTATATTGTACTCCTAATTTAGCTAATTTGCTAAATACTCATTCGTCTTCACAAGAGAGAATCAAGTACCAGAAATAGGATGAAAATTAAAAGGGAAAATTTTTTTAAAATCAAGGGAAGAACTTTATGGCTTCATGGAAATTTTTAAAAATGGTAATAGAAAAATAATGGTACAAAAGACAGACAATGCTCCAGGACCTGATAGACTCCACCCGAGTGGAGTGAGATTTGTGCACCTGAGAATTGTGATGGAGGGAAGTTTCAATTACTACACTTACTCAATTTAATGTATGCAATTTCTCATATTTATACTTTATATTTCTGTGTCAATTTGTACTGTATTATACTGAATCTTTATCTGTGTTCTGCCAGTACTTCCAGCATTGGTATTCTCTGTGTTTGTAACTGAAATAGCAAAGTAGATAAGTTGAGGAAATAGGTTCGAGGAAGGGAGGGATAAAGTTGGGGCATTATTAAAGGGAAAGTAGGGGCAACTTTAAACAGGGTTGGGACGCAAATGAGCAGTCAAACGACTGAATGTATAATTTGCAGGTTGATAAAAGGGACGAGGCTTTATGTTTTTTTGTTCATGGGATGTGGCTTTGGACCTCACTGGCTGGGTCAGTATTTGTTGTCCCTTTCTAAGGGCACGTAGGAGTCAAGAGGTCTGGAGTCACAGGTAGGTCAGACCAGTTAAGGATGACAGATTTCCTACCCTAAAGGGCATTAGTGAATCAGATGGGTTTTTATGACAATATGACAATGATGGTCATCATCAGACTTTTAATTCCAGATTTTTATTGAAGTCAAATTTTACCATCTGCCCTAGTGGGATTTGAACCCAGGTCCCCAGAACATTACACTGGATCTCTGGATTACTAGACTAGCAATAACACCACGACGCCACTTCCTCCCAGTATTTCCCACCGCCCTCTGAAACAGAAGAAATGTCAACTCTTGATCCTAATGAAATGAAGAATGGCTTCAATATGAGCTGTGTTCCACTCCACCTTGATGGTAACATTAGGTTCGAGATGGTGTTGAGTATTATGAGGTTTTCACTTGAACACAATAATATTCAGATTGTGTCACTGAAGTGGGAGCCTATCTACTTAAAACAACAGATTAAACAACTAGCTAAGGTACTTTATGGATTTTGACAGAATGATTCTAACTGGGATGAAAAATATGCCCTCATTGTCTGACAGTAACAATTCTGGATCTTTCACCTCTCAGAATTCTCTTGCTAGTTCAGATAGCTTTGGCCTGCTTCTTGAGTTGGATAAAACTCAATATTGATATTCACTGGAAATAGTGAGGGAAAGATCAGGAGGACATTGTTTGGGGTAATAGAGATTGATAGACTTTTGGAATGTTTGGGGAGTCAAAGGATAGGACAGAAAAATGAGTTGAAGTCAAAGACCAGCCATGATATTGAATGACAGAGCAGGTTTAAGGGGCCGAATGGTCTACTCCTATTACTTGTGATAAGTTCTAAGAAACCTAGGTCACCTCGTCCACCTTCACTGTTAGAAAACAGCCACAACCTGTTCAATCTTTTCTGCTCCGTGTTTAGAATCCATAGAATCCCTACAGTGCAGAAAGAGGCCATTCGATCCATTGAGTAGAGTGTGTGAAAATGTGAAGTTGTTCATTTTGGAAGGAAGAAGAAAACAGAATATTATTTAAATGGAGAAAAGCTGTGCAAAGCTGCATCACAAAGGAACCTGGGGGTATTGGTGCAGGAAACACAGAAAGCTAGCACACACGAGCAGCAGGTCATCAGGAAGGCAAAATACTGCAGATGCTGGAATCCAAAACAAAAGCAGAAAATGCTGGAAAATCTCAGCAGGTCTGACAGCATCTGTGAAGAGAGAATAGAACCAACATTTTGAGTCAGGATAACCCTTCGTCAGAGCTGGGTCATCCTGACTCAAAACATTAGCTCTATTCTCCCTCCACAGATGCTGTCAGACCTGCTGAGATTTTACAGCATTTTCTGTTTTGAGGCTAATGGAATGTTGGCCCTTATTTCAAGGGGATTGGACTATAAGATTTGGTACTCTACAAGGTACTGATGAGACCACGCCTGGAGTACAATGTGCAGTTTTGGTATCTTTATTTAATGAAAGATATTTCATTGGAGGTAGTTCAGAGAAGGTTCGCTAGGATGATCCCTGGTATGGAGGGATTGTCTTATGAGCAAAGGTTACACAAGTTTGGACTCTACTCACTGGAATTTAGAAGAATGAGAGATAATCTCATTGAAACACACTGGATTCTTAAGGGGCTTGACAGGGTAAATGCTGAAGGGATGTTTCCCCTCGTGAAAGAGACGAGGAGCAGAAAACCCAGTCTCAGAATAAAGGGATGACAATTTGAGACTGAGTTGAGGAGGAATTTCTTCTCTCAAGGGGTTGTGAGTCTTTGGAACTCCTTGCCACAGAGAGTTGTGGGGGGCAGAGTCCTTTGGGTGAATTTTACCATCCTACCCACCACGGGAATCAGAGCGGGTGAGGGGCAGACCATGGAAAGGTCTGTTGACCATGGGTGGGATTTTTCAGTTTCAGGGTGAGTGAGGCCAGAAAATCCTGCCCATTGTGTGTATTTAAGGCTGAGACAGATAGAGTTTTATGGGGAAAAGGCAGGAAAGTGGACATGAGGAATGTTGGATTAGCCATGATCCTATTATATGGCAGAGCAGGCTCGAGGGGCCTAACTGCCTCCTCCTGCTCCTATTTCTTATGGTCTTATGGTAACAAAAATATTGAAATGTTTGTTATGTTCTCATTACTGAATTGAAGCACCTCAAGTGTGCATCTTGATCTCTGGAGAAAATTCTGAGTATCATTGCACTTTCTTGCTATGACAATTTGAAATGTTTTCTAACGTCACTTTCAGATATTTTATGAATAAAGTATATTGTTTGTAATCGTAATAAAAGGACAGTTGGATGAGACCTGGGAAGAATGGGCAGTATCAGTGATTTGCTGTGGCCCTTTTGACTGTGTGGCCAGAGGCAGCAGAGGGTCTGTTATTCAGTAACTTTGTTATCCATGAAAGCAAGTCAGTGGCCATTTTAAAACCGCTGAAAACAAATGTGTTCTTTTAAAAAGCTGGCAAAGTGTTAAACACAGTAAGAAGTTTAACAACACCAGGTTAAAGTCCAACAGGTTTATTTGGTAGCAAAAGCCAGAAGCTTTCGGAGCCTGAAGCCCCTTCCTCAGGTGAGTGGGAATTCTGTTCACAAACAGGGCATATCAAGACACAAACTCAATTTACAGAATAATGGTTGGAATGCGAATACTTACAGCTAATCAAGTCTTTAAGATACAAATAATGTGAGTGGAGAGAGCATCAAGACAGGCGAAAGAGATGTGTATTGTCTCAATACACTCAAGATAAGACAAGTCTCAAGACAATACACATCTCTTTACCCTGTCTTGATGCTCCCTCCACTCACATTGTTTGTATCTTAAAGACTCGATTAGTTGTAAGTATTCACATTCCAACCATTATTCTGTAAATTGAGTTTGTGTCTTGATATGCCCTGTTTGTGAACAGAATTCCCACTCACCTGAGGAGGGGGCTTCAGGCTCCGAAAGCTTGTTACTTTTGCTACCAAATAAACCTGTTGGACTTTAACCTGGTGTTGTCAAACTTCTTACTGTGTTTACCCGAGTCCAACGCCGGCATCTCCACAAAGTCTTAAACATCCATGCAATAATATCGAACAAAGTACTTCCTTCTTCCAAACTTTTCATCAGCTCTGCAGAGTAACAAAACATGAGCTGATCTGCCCACATCGCAACCACCGAAAACGGAGAGAGTTGCTGGGCTCCTCTATTCACTAACAACATTGAGATTGAGCTTTATCTATCTCTACATCCTGTTTCTGTATCGTCTCCACTCCCCAACCTGATAAACACGCGGCTCGTCATTTCCTGCACTGTTTGTAAGTTTCATTTTGGCTTGCCGTCCTGAATCCTGAATATAAAACTTGCTTTTCAGCAACTTTTGAATTTTGAACACAACCAGAGCTTGCAAGGAAAGGGAAACCTAATAGAGTGAAACACGCGCGACTACAATCTTTAAAGTTGTGCTGGAATTCTCTTCAACCCTGTTGAATATAATTCACCCTGAATTTTGACCACCGCGCTGTGTTTCAATGTCTTGATTGTGGCTCCCTGGCGAAAGGAGAGTGTTGATCAGTGAAGTTGTCCCGCTGTAAACATCTCAGTCCAAAGTGAGTGCTTCCGTGTTGCATTCGCGCTGGGAATACAGTCACAATGAATAGATAAATTAACAGCTTTTCAACAAGTCATTGGGTAGATTCCTGAACACTATCCAATGACAATCAAAACCCTAGAAGATCACTTGTTACTAGGGAGAATTTGCTTTTCCATTTTCCAGATTGTAAGTATGAATCACAAAAGGTGCTCACTCACTCACTCAATAGTTGGAAAACTGGATGCTCTGAGTCTGAATTTCAGATAGTTGCTCTCGCTAGGTGGAACAGATAGATGGGTTCAAACATTTCCAACCCCCCAAAAAGATTGTGTTCTGCTTAAAAAATATCCTCCATTCATTTCCTTCATCCCTTCAGGTTTTACTTTGCTGGATTCCAAACACTGAATAGCATCTGGCTATCACTCAAGCTGACAATATATAAATAATTTCCAGCTAATATTCTCCACTAAACACAACCCAGAACATTACAGTTTCATATGACACGTTGCTGTTCAAAGGGCTACACATGAGCACTCCTGTCCCTTAATAATATTCAATGACTCCATCTCCAATCCTTCAAAGTCGCACAACACTCTGAGAAAAACAAATTCTCCTAATCTCTGTCCTAAAAGGGCGACCCCTAATTTTAAAACAATCTCCCCCCATTCTGGACTTACCCACAAGAGGACGCATCATTTCACCATCTAATTGTCAAGACTGTTCAGTATCTTATATACTTCAACCCCCAAGTCACCCCTCACACTTCTGGTCTCCAGTGGAAACAAGTCCAGTCTGTCCAACCTATCCTCATACGGCATCACATTTATTCCAGACATCAATCTAATAAACATCCTCCAGTGCATTTACATCCTTAAATAAGGAGACCAAATTGCACATATTTGAGATATTGGGCAGAATTTTCCTCCCCTTTCATGGCTTGTTTTGCGGCAGGAGGAAGCAATGTGCCACTCACTGGCGGCGGGATCTTATGGTCCCGCCATTGTCAACGGGGTTTCCCATTGAACACACCCTCATCACCGGGAAACCAACGGCAGGGGTGCGCCATCGATGGGAGTGTAACATCCCACCGGCGTGAAAGGCAGCAAGATTTCAGCAGTGGTCTCACCAATGCCCTATATAACTGAAGCATAACATTCGTATTTTTATGTATAATTCCTCTCATAATGTAGGATAACATTGTTGATTACATGCTGCACCTGCATATGAACATTTTGTGTCTCATGCAACAAGAGCACTTAGTTCCTTCTGCACCTTGGAATTCATGGAGTTTCATAGAATTCTTACAGTGCAGAAGGAGGCCATTCAGCCCATCGAGTCTGCACCGACCACAATCCTACCCAGCCGCTTTCCCCATTACCCCACGTATTTACCCTGCTAGTCCCCCTGACACTAAGTGGCAATTTAACATGGCCAATCAACCTAACCTGCATATCTTTGGAATGTGGGAGGAAACGAAAGCACCCGGAGGAAACCCACACAGGCACGGGGAGAATGTTCAAACTCCACACAGACAGTGACTCAAGCCAGGAATCGAACCCAGGTCCCTGGTGCTGTGAGGCAGCAGTGCTAACCATTGTGCCATCGTGTAGCCATGCTGCAGCTGTTCTCCAGATGTGGTGGCCAGGACATGATTATATTACCTCAGAATATAATCGCATTCCAGTGGATGCAATAATCACAAAAATCTATATGGCTGTAGTTGAGTGTGTATGTTTTTTGGGTATCTCTCCTGGCAACGTTTTCTTGGAAAAGTAGGCTCTTTAAGGGTACAGAGATTATTGAACCAGGCAGGAAGAGTATTTCTTTCCTGACAATATCTACTCCTCTCCAAGAATTTTGACAAAAGTAAAGAACATCATGAACAATGAGAATCTCCCCCTGTCTCAGTTTTACTGTTGGATGTGTTCAGGAAAGAGGCTACAATCTCTCAGAAGCAGGACAAATCAGTTCCTCAACTAACTGTGCCATTCTCTATAAGAACATTTTACAGCCGGTTGCTAAACGGATATAATCATAATGGGACTCACTGACTCATTATTTTAATGCATTGGAATAATTTTTCAATACATTTTAATTCAAGTTTGATCTCTGTTTTGGATCATTTTTCTTTTTGTTATTATTTATTTTGATGTAATTTTTGAATGAACAAGCAATGCGCCTGAAGTAAATTTCTATGCGGACAGTAAAGTGAATTGAATAGTTTTACTGTCCCATTTCATACAAACATGAAGTACCCCCTACAGTTGCAATCTTCACATGACCAGTGGCTGCATCAGGTTATGTGACTAAATTAATATTGCAGAGGTGACTAATAGTGACTATGAAACGACTGGATTGTGTTCAAAATCCAACAGGTTCACTCGTGTTCTTGTGGGGCATCTTTACCTGGTCTAGTCTATATGTGACTCCAGCCCACAGCGAAGGCATGACTTTTAATTGCAATGTGAAATGTCCCAGCAAGTCATTCAATTGTATCAAACCACTGTACAAAACTATAGCAGGACTAAAACTGGATGGACCACCCACCAGTAACCCTGGCACCGGACAGAACAAAGGCATGTTGATGAAAGTTAACAATGCTTTGAATAACATCTGGGGCCTTGTGCACAAATTGGGAGCTGACCCATGGACTATCCATCATTCTGACATAGTCAATATCACAGAGGCCAGAATTCTCCAACCTCTCCTGTGGCTGGGATTCTCCGGTCCCGCTGCTGTGAATGGAGATTTGGCTAAGTGCCAAATTCTCCATTCTTGCTGCAGCAGTAATAGCAGCATGAAAGATTGGAGAATTCTGGCCAGAATCAACAACATTGCTTCAATAACATCTGAAGCCATGTACTTTCCCAACACTAGGATGGACCCACCAATGGTGACTGCACAGTCAGGAGACACTGCTCTGGGAATTTGCAACATTGACGATAGACCCCATGAAGTCCCATGGCATCAAGTAAAAAATGGACAAGGAAACAATCTACTGATTACCATCTAACACCCTCCTCTCACAGCTGATGAATCAGTTCTCCTTCACATTGAACACCAGTTGGAAGAAGCACTGAGGGTGGCAAGGGCACAGAATGTACTTTGGGTTGGGGACTTCATTGTCCATGACCAAGAGTGGCTTGGTTGCAGCACTTCTGACTGAGCTTTCTGAGTCCTGTAGGACATAGCTGCCAGACTGGGTCTGTGACAAGTGGTGAGAGAACCAAAAAGACATAAAAATGTCATGCTCACTAACCAACTGTTACTGATGCATGTATCCATGACAGTATTGACAGAAATGACCATTACACCACTGATATCAAAGCATTGAGACAAATTCTGTCTCGGCAAGTTTACTAAGAGGGAAAAGAACAGAGTATCAGTGGGATGTGTTCATGAAGTAACTTGTGCTTCAGAACCAGTTTTTATGCTGAAATTGCAGGGAATTGCAGGGAATAGCTTTGGACAACTAAAGAGATAAAAGAAGACATAAACTGGAATAAAATAAAACATGAACATGTTGAAGAAATGCACAGATCTCCTATCGACTGCACATCAAAAGCTGACAACTGGCTTTTATTTGTGTAATCATTCCTCATAATTTAATCCTTTTAGTCCAAATATCATTCTGGTAAACCTACTCTGTACTCCCTCCAAGATCAATATGTCCTTTCTAATACATAGAGTCAAGAGGTTTACAGCATGGTAACAGGCCCTTTGGCCCAACTTGTCCATGCCGCCCAGTATTTACCACTAAGCGAGTCCCAATTGCCTGCATTTGGCCCTTGTCCCTCTATACCCATCTTACCCATGTAACTGTCTAAATGCTTTTAAAAGACAAAATTGTACCCACCTCTGACAGCACGTTCTCAACTTTCGGTGTGAAAAAATTGCCCCTCTGCACCCTTTTGTATCTCTCCCCTCCCACCTTAAACCGAGGCCCTTTAGTTTTAGACTCCCCTACCTTTGGGAAAAGGTATTGACTATCAAGCTGATCTATGCCCCTCATTATTTTATAGACCTCTATAAGTTCACCCCTAAGCCTCCTACGCTCCAGAGAAAAAAGTCCCAGTCTATCCAGCCTCTCATAGCACAAACCATCAAGTCCCAGTAGCATCCTAGTAAATCTTTTCTGCACTCTTTCACGAATTCCTTATAAACTCTAGGTGTGATCTAACAAGGGCTTTGTACAACTGAAGCATGACTTCTACCCCCTTGTATTCTCGTCCTGGAGGTATAAAGGCCAGCATTCCATTAATTAGCTGTGAATTGGGACTCTGAGCTTCTGTTGAACCTCAATTGTTTCTTGCTTTTTGCCATTTAGTGCCATGTTCTTTTTTAGTTCCAAAGTGGATGATCTCACATTTGCTGACATTCAGATCCATTCACCACAATTTTGACCATTTAGTGAATCCATGAATTTCTTAGTCATTTTCTGCTTTCATCTCATCTCGTTGCTTTCAGTCATTTAAAACGAGGATGACTTCTGCTGGGTTTCATAGTTTGTGTGTCCTCAGGTTGCTCACCAGGGCCAATCCTGGAACCACAGCTCCTTGGCAGAGAGGACAAGAGTTGCCATGAGGAAGAGGGGGTTCTTGAGACATGGTTCTGCTGTCTCTCTCTTTCCACTTTTGTCAGCAGCAGAGTTCATGTGGTTAGTTTCTGACTGTGTTGTGAATGAGGTGCTGCGACATGGTGTGGCTTGTAATAAGTTCCTCCCATGCATTAATACTAATTAATTACCCATTACAACGAAGCCTTCGGAGTTTCTGTGGGATTGGCTGTTACTCTAGAGTTGTGAAAAGGGGATTTTGCTTTGGAAGGCAATTATTTAGCGTGTGGATGCAATGTCCAGGCCAGCGGAAGTGATTCTGCATAATCCCAGTTGTGTTGTTGGATGAATTGGCTTTGGTATGGATGCCGGAGTTTGTCCTCCTGTATTCCCACTTTGTTTTGAGTATCTTGTGGAGACACCACTCATGAAAATTCTCTTCTGCCCAGAGTAACCCGAGGCTCAATAACGTATAGATTTCCATCTACATTGCTAATACACTGCCAAACTTGGTGTCATTTGAAAATTTGGAGGAATGGTTTTCTCTTCCATCATCTCAGTTAATAAAGACAGTGAATAGTTGAAACCCCAACACAGATCCTTGATTGGCACCTCGAGCCAATTAAAGTACCATTACCGCCTTGTGCTGCTTCCAAGCACTCAGTCAGCTTCTTAAACATGTCAATCATTTATCTTCAATTCCACAGGCTTCAAATTTAGCTCGCAGTTTATTCTGAGGGATTTTATCTGGAAATCAAGATAAATAATATGTATAGATGTCCATCACTTTAGTAGCATCTTGAAAAAATTCAGTCAGGTTAATCAAACATGACTTACCTTTTACAAATCCCTGCTGGTTCTCTAATCTGCTGAAAATGTTCAAGGTGTTCAGTTAACCTTCCCTTATTTCTTGTTTCTAGTTTTCTCCCAACAACAGATGTTAAGCCAACCGTTCTATTATTCCATGTTTTTGCTCCTTCAACCTTCATAAACATGATGTAGAGATGCCGGCGTTGGACTGGGGTGGGCACAGTAAGAAGTCTCACAACACCAGGTTAAAGTCCAACACGTTTATTTGGATCCGCAAGCTCAACTGATGAAGGAGCAGCGCTCCGAAAGCTTGTGATTCCAAATAAACCTGTTGGACTTTAACCTGGTCTTGTGAGATTTCTTACTGTTCATAAACATGCAGTGTGGAGCAATCCATGAGATGCACTGCAGCATCTCACCAAGGATCCTTCAATATCACCTTTTAATCCTATGATCTCTACTGCCGAGAAGAATGAGGACAACAGGATATGGGTATACCTGACCGGGAAATATATGGTCATTCCTTCACTGTTGCTTGATCAAACTGGTGGAACTGGCTAAAAGCATGGTGGGAGTACCTTCTGATGCGTGTTATCACACATGAGGCTTGATGCTCAGGAAATGAAGGCTTTTATTTGCTGTAACAAGGCGGCTACTAATTATATACACGATCCCAGACTGAGGGGTCCCAGACAGAGCAGAGACCTTTATACCTCTCCCAGGAGGCGGAGCCCGACTGGGATGTACCACAATAACTATAATACAAGGTGTAACAGCCCAACCCTAACCCCAACATCAACAAGTAGAACAACCCATCCCTAACCCCAGCAGCAACATATATATATACTTGTAGTACTGGCCAGACCCTGGCTCAGTACTATCTAGTGGGATCCAACGATGGTTCACCACATTCACCCCTCCTTTGAAGACAAAGGCGGGCGGGGTACAAAAAAACAGAATAATTTGTCATCAGTCTATAAGTTCAGATGGTCAGGGGGACCGTACCGTCGTTGTGACCTCCTCAACACCGGCGATGACACCGGAGTAGGCACTTGCAGTGGCGTTCTCCCCAAGGCGATGTCCAACTGTTCCTCCACAGACTCACGGGCCGGTTGACCCTGAGGTGATGGTAATCCATGGAGTTCCGACACGCCCTGAAGTGGCGACCATCCTCTGGACTCAGGCAAGCTGTACATGGGAGTAAAAGGGTTAAGTAATGGTCCCGATGCTGCCCGTGCCGTGTCCGGAGGGGAAACAAGAGTTCTGGGGTTTGTAACAGGGGGTATGGGAGCGACAGGGGTTTCCACGTCCCCTGCTGGCGCCAGGTCTCGGATCGAGACCGTGTCCTCTCGCCCGTTAGGGTATGCCACACAGGCATACTGAGGGTTGGCGTGGAGGAGATGGACCTGTTCGACCAACGGGTCGGACTTGTGGGCCCTTACATGTCGCCGCAGGAGGACAGGTCCTGAGTACGTCAACCAAGACGGTAATGAGGTCCCAGAGGAAGACTTCCGAGGGAATGAAAACATCCTCTCATGGGGAGTAGCGTTGGTTGCCGTACACAGGAGTGAGCGTATGGAATGGAGCGCATCAGGGTGCACCTCTTGCCAACGGGAGACTGGAAGGCTTTTTGACTTCAATGCCAGTAAGACAGCCTTCCAGACTGTAGCATTCTCACGTTCCACCTGTCTGTTACCCCTAGGGTTGTAGCTCGTGGTTCTACTAGAGGCAATCCCGTATGAGAGCAGGTATTGCCTCAAGTCATCGCTCATGAACGACGAGCCCCTGTCGCTGTGAATGTAGCTGGGGTACCCGAACAGGGTAAAAAGATCACGGAATGCCTTGATAACCGTGGCAGCAGATGTATCAGAGCAGGGAATAACAAAAGGGAATCTAGAGTACTCGTCAATGATGTTGAGGAAGTACACATTCCGATCTGTTGAGGGAAGGGGGCCCTTAAAATCGACACTCAGTCTCTCGAAGGGACGAGTGGCCTTGACTAATTGTGCCCGGTCAGGTCGGTAAAAGTGCAGTTTGCATTCCGCGCATACCCGACAGCTTCTTGTTATGGACCTGACGTCCTCCACCGAGTAGGGCAGATCGCGGGCTTTTATAAAGTGGTAGAGCCGAGTGACCCCTGGATGGCATAGGTCATTATGGAGAGCCTGCAAACGGTTCTCCTGTATACTGGCGCATGTTCCACGCGAGAGGGCATCCGAGGGCTCATTGAGTTTCCCTGGACGATACATGATGTCATAGTTATAGGTGGAGAGTTCAATTCTCCACCGCAAGATCTTGTCGTTCTTGATCTTGCCCCTCAGCGTGTTATTAAACATGAACGCCACGGACCGCTGGTCCGTGATCAGGGTGAACCGTTTTCCCGCCAAGTAATGGCGCCAGTGCCTGACGGCCTCCACAATGGCCTGGGCCTCCTTTTCCACCGCTGAATGCCGAATTTCGGGGCCTTGGAGGGTGTGGGAAAAAAAAGCGACAGGCCTGCCCGCCTGGTTAAGTGTGGCGGCCAGGGCGAAATCAGATGCATCGCTCTCCACCTGAAAGGGGATGGACTCATCAACAGCGTGCATCGTAGCTTTCACGATGTCGGCTTTTAATTTATCAAAGGCTAATCGGGCCTCTGGTGTTCGGGGAAAAGAAGTGGACTTAATGAGCGGACGGGCTTTGTCCGCGTAATTGGGAACCCACTGTGCATAATAAGAGAAGAAGCCTAAGCATCTTTTCAGTGCTTTTGCACTAGTGGGCAGGGGAAGTTCAGAGAGGGGGCGCATACGGTCTGGATCAGGGCCAATGACCCCGTTTTCCACCACGTATCCGAGGATGGCTAAATGGCGCGTACGAAACACACACTTCTCCCTGTTGTAGGTCAGGTTCAGGCGAGATGCAGTGCGTAGGAAATTCAGGAGATTTGTGTCGTGGTCCTGCTGGTCATGGCCGCAGATGGTGACGTTATCCAAGTACAGGAAGGTAGCCCGCAGCCCGTTCTGGTCCACCATTCGGTCCATAGCACGCTGGAAGACCGAGACCCCATTGGTGACACCAAAGGGAACCCTGAGAAAGTGATACAAGTGACCATCCGCCTCAAAAGCCGTGTATTGTCGGTCCTCTGGGCGAATGGGGAGTTGGTGGTAGGCAGACTTGAGGTCTATGGTGGAGAACACCCGGTACTGCGCAATCTGATTGACCATGTCAGATATGCGTGGGAGGGGATACGCATCCAGCTGCGTGTATCTATTAATGGTCTGACTATAGTCAATGACCATCCGGGGTTTGTTCCCACTCTTGACCACCACGACCTGCGCTCTCCACGGACTAGCGCTAGGTTGTATGATCCTTTCCTTGAGGAGCCGCTGAACTTCAAATGGAATGAAGATCCGATCCTCAGCGCTGTAACGCCTACTCTTAGTCGCAATGGGCTTGCAGCCTGGCACAAGATTCTGGAACAGGGAGGGTGTGGTGATCTTCAGCGTCGAGAGGCTGAAGATCATTGCGTTGGGCAATTTGGAGGCTGCTGTTCTCCCACTGAAAGCGAAGGGAGTGGCCCACCGTACTGTAGGGTTACACTCCTCAGGTGGACCATGAAGTTTAGTCCGAGAAGTATTGGCGCGCAAAGGTGCGGCAACACCAGGAGCTTGAAACGCTCGTAAACTGTGCCTTGCACCGTTAAAGTTACCACGCAACTCCCTAGCCCGGTGACAGACCGGGACCTTGATGCCATAGAAATTGTCTGTTTGACAGGTTGAATCCGGAGTCCACACCGCTTCACAGCGTCTGGGTGGATAAAACTCTCAGTGCTCCCGCTGTCAAATAAACAATAAATCAAGTGGTCGCTTACCTGAATGTCCATCATTGACTTGTCAAGTCTATGAGGCTTGGCCTGGTCCAGGATGATCGACGCCACCGTTGGTTCATGAGCGCCACTGCAGGCAGCTGAAATCGACGAGGATGACCCCTGCTGGTCGTTCGCGGTCGGTGCCGACCAACATGGCCGCTCCCATAGGTCGCACGTGGGTGATGGCGCCAAACTCAGCGACCCCTGGTGGTCACATATCTACGACTCCGTCGACCGTAATGGCGTCGTCCAGGCCTCACACGTGGACCGAACCCTCGACGATGTCAGTGACGAAGAACCGGGCTCTGAGGAATCGCAGGCCGCACTGCTGTTCCGAGAAACAGATTTAGATCGGCACACTTTCGAATAGTGCCCCTTCTTACCGCAGGCGGAGCACAACACAGCTTTAGCGGGACACCGTTGCCGAGTATGCTTCGCTCCCCCACAGAAGTAACACCGCGGGCCGCCCGGAGCTGCTCCCGTCGTCTGGCCCGAGTGTGAGCACGCCATTACGCAGCATTTCGAACCCGAGGGACGAGGAGGGATTGGCGACTGCTCCTGCCACGTTGTCTCCACGTGGTCTTCAGGATACAATACTAGGCTTTTGGAGGCCGTCTCCAGCATCTCCGCTAGTTCTATTGCCTGGGTAAGGTCAAGGTTACCTTTCTCCAGTAGTTTGAGTCGGATGTACGATGATCCGACTCCCGCCACAAACGCATCTCGAGCGAGGTCGTTCATATTCTGCTTTGCCGACACTGCTTTGCAGTTACAGCCCCTGGCTAGCTGTAGGAGCTCGTTCGCGTATTCCTCCATCATTTCGCCGGACTGCCGTCGTCGAGTGGCTAAGAGGTAACAAGCGTGTATTTCGTTGGGCGGTTTAATATAACGCTTCTTAAGAAGCTCGAGGGCCTTTGTGTAGTCGGTGGCCGCATGGATCGCGAGGTAGACAGTGTCGCTTACCCTCGCATGGAGGACCCGGAGTCTGTCATCATCTGTGGTGACCGCTGCGGAGGCTGCCAGGTAGTCCTCAAAACATTTCAACCAGTGGTCAAAGGTGTTAGAGGCGCCCACCACACGTGGATCTAGTGTAAGGCGTTCAGGCTTCAGTATCTGCTCCATACTCTCTTTTTTTTTCTTCGACGAGAGTTTATTTACAGCAAATAAAATTGATGCGCGTTATCACACACGAGGCTTGATGCTCAGGAAATAAAGGCTTTTATTTGCTGTAACAAGGCAGCTACTAATTATATACACGATCCCAGACTGAGGGGTCCCAGACAGAGCAGAGACCTTTATTCCTCTCCCAGGAGGCGGAGCCCGACTGGGATGTACCACAATAACTATAAAACAAGGTGTAACAGCCCAATCCTAACCCCAACAGCAACAAGTAGAACAACCCATCCCTAACCCCAACAGCAACATATATACATACTTGTAGTACTGGCCAGACCCTGGCTCAGTACTATCGAGTGGAAACCAACGATGGTTCACCACACCTTCATAATATGGTCTGCAGTGATTGATGAAGACAGCTCACCCCTTCTCAAGGCCAAGTAATGATAGGCAATAACTTTGGCCCCATGCCACATCCCATGAATATATGAAAACAAATAGGCAGTTGTGTTCCCTTCATTTACACTCTACAGCAATGGTTCCCAATCAGTGTGTGTGTCGTGAAGACCCTCGAAATGTGCTGTGAAAAAAGCTACAAAATTAATGTAATTATACTCAAACTAACTGTAATAATCTTACTGAGGCTAGTCTTCCGTCACCAATCACCCTCGATTTACAGTGTGTTTAGAACGCCATTCAGTGTCTACAGAAGGCAGGTCAGCTCCGAGTCTTTCAACTGCCGGCCTGAGTGGAGCCAGCTGGTTTTAAACCCCACCTCTGCTTCTTCCCTATTGGGCAAACCTCTACTCACCTAATAGTGAGCTCGTATTCTATGAGGCCATGAGGAGATGTATTGATGATCTCCCATGGCCAGCAAAACACTAACCTTCATCTTCAGCTCTGTGATTGGCATCTTCAAGACCTGACAAATATTGGGCCTCCCGCGCATGCACCAACTGAGAAAGAGCCGCACACGCGTGGTTTAGATTTTTTAAATGGAGGTCAGGCCCATGTGAATGACCAATGGGACTTGGAGCTGAAAACAAAGGCCCCATGCACTCAAAAAGGGTGCAAAAACTCTGGGAGAAGTGAGACAGGGAAAGGTAAAAAAAACACAGGTGAGAGGACAGAGAGAAGTTAAAAACAAGGTTCCCAGTAAGGGAAGAAGACAGAGAAAATAGGAGGCGTGCCTCAAAATTCTTTTATTGATTTGAGGTGTGCCATGACATATAAAAGTTTGGGAACCACTACTCTACACACCTTAGGTTCTCCTACTTAAAATCCTCTTCACACATTGTGACAGTCTCACTCTCCCCCTCAGATACGCCTGAAGACCCACTCCTCATTCCTCCCAGATATAGTTTTGTTGCACAGCCCCCTCATGTACTCATATGTACTCATACTATCCCACTTCACACTCCCCTCAGTTCCACTCTGCACCACGCTCAGGACATTAACACACAAGTTCACAAAATTATGTCCTCCCATCTTCATCTGTTTCATGAATAGCCTTTCCTCCATCAGAAGTGGGGATGTTTGCTGATGATCACACAATGTTCAGTTTAATTCATGACTCCTAAGATCCTGAAGATGCTCGGGCTGCAGTGGAGAGTGACAGTTGGTGTCTCAGTGAGGGAGTGTTGCTCGGGCTGCAGTGGAGAGTGACAGTTGGGGAAGTTTTTTTTTTTTGTTTTCTTTTTTTCTTGCTGGTAATGGCTTCAGGGATGGCAGTTCAGGCAGTATGCTGCATCTCCTGTGGGATGTATGTGGTGAGGAAATCCAGTAGTGTTTCAGGAGATTTTAGTTGTAAGAAGTGCATTAGATTGCAGCTTCTGGAGGAGCGTGTAAAGGAGCTGGAGGGGGAGGTAGAGGAACTCCGCATAATTCGGGAGGCGGAGGTGGAAGTTGATAGGAGTTATAGAGAAATAGTAACTCCTAGAAATGAGGCTTGGGTCAATGCCAGGAGGAGGGGTAAGAAGCAATCGGGAAGACAATCCCCTGGGGCGGTTCCCCTCCATAATAGGTTTTCGGTGCTGGAGGCTACAGTTGAGGAGGAATCAACTGAGCATAGAGAGCAGATCTCTGGGGGTGAGCCGAGTGAGAAAGCTCAGGTGGTTAGGGGCTGTAAAAGACTGGGCCTTGTGATTGGGGACTCCACAATTAAGGGGACAGATAGGAGGGTCGGAACTAAAGGTAGGGACTCAGGGTTGGTGTGTTGCCTACCAGGGGCTGGGGTCCGGGATGTGTCTGACAGGGTATTCAGGACTCTTAGGGGGGAGGGAGATAAACCACAAGTTATTGTACATGTGGGGACACACGACATAGGGAGGATAGGGGAAGGGGATATTAGGCAGGGATTTATGGAGTTGGGGTGGAAACTAAAGGCCAAGACTGACAGAGTGGTTATCTCTGGACTCTTGCCTGTACCACGGGATAGTTTAGAGAGGAATAGGGAGAGGGAAGGTTTGAATTCATGGCTGAAGGGATGGTGCAGGAGGGAGGGGTTCAGGTACTTAAGCAATTGGGGCTCGTACTGGGGAAGGTGTGACCTCTATGAGAAGGATGGTCTACACCTTAATCAGAAGGGGACCAATATCCTGGGGGGTAAATTTGCTAAGGCCATGCAGGGAGGTTTAAACTGATTCGGGGGGGGGGAGGGATCCTGAGTAGTGGGGCTGAAAGTGAGGGATGCATGGATGGGGACTGCAATGCACGGCATTGCAGAGGTGGGGTGGAGCAGGGTTTGAAATGTGTATACTTCAATGCCAGGAGTATTCGCAATAAAGTGGGTGAACTTGCAGCGTGGATCAGTACCTGGGACTTCGATGTTGTGGCTATTTCAGAGACATGGATAGAGCAGGGGCAGGAATGGATGCTGCAGGTCCCGGGGTTCAAATGTTTTAGTCGAAGTAGGGAAGGAGGTAGAAGAGGGGGAGGGGTAGCATTATTGGTCAGAGATTGTATCACAGTGTCAGAGAGGAGGTTTGATGAGGACTTATCTGTTGAGGTAGTATGGGCGGAGATTAGAAATAGGAGAGGAGAGGTCACCCTGTTGGGAGTCTTTTATAGACCTCCTAAAAGTTCTAGAGAGGTTGAGGAAAGGATTGCGGAGTCAATCCTGCTTAGGAGTGAAAGTAATAGGGCAATTGTTATGGGGGATTTTAACTTGACTAATATTGACTGGAATTGTTATAGCTCTAGCTCGTTAGAGGGGTCAGTTTTTGTTCAAAGCGTCCAGGAAGGTTTTTTGACTCAGTATGTAGACAGGCCAACTAGAGGTGAGGCTATATTGGATCTGGTGCTGGGAAATGAGCCAGACCAGGTGCTAGACTTGGAAGTTGGTGTGCATTTTGGTGATAGTGACCACAATTCGGTTACGTTCACCTTAGTGATGGAAAGGGATAGGCATGAACCTCGGGCCAGTGGTTTTAGCTGGGGGAAGGGTAATTATGAGGCTATTAGGAGAGAATTAGGAAACATAGGTTGGACTAGGAGATTACAGGGACTGGGAACGTCCGACATGTGGAGTTTTTTCAAGGAGCAGCTACTGCGAGTCTGTGATAGGTATGTCCCTGTCAGGCAAGGAGGAATTGGTAGGGCTAGGGAACCGTGGTGCACCAAAAAAGTTTCTTTGTTGGTTAAAAAGAAAAAGGAGGCTTATGTTCGGATGAGACGTGAGCACTCGGGTAGTGCACTAGAAAGCTTTAGATTGGCTAAGAGGGAGTTGAAGAGCGAGCTTAGAAGGGCTAAAAGGGGACATGAGAAGACTTTGGCGGATAGGGTTAAAGAGAATCCTAAGGCGTTCTATAGGTATGTCAAGAACAGAAGGTTGGTTAGGGCAAGTTTAGGGCCAGTTATAGATGGCAGAGGGAAGTTATGTGTGGAACCGGAGGAGATTGGTGAAGCATTGAACCAATATTTCTCTTCGGTGTTCACGCAAGGGGACATGAATATAGCTGAGGAGGACACTGGGTTGCAAGGGAGTAGAATAGACAGTATTACAGTTGATAAGGAGGATGTGCAGGATATTCTGGAGGGTCTGAAAATAGATAAATCCCCTGGTCCGGATGGGATTTATCCAAGGATTCTCTGGGAGGCAAGAGAAGTGATTGCAGAGCCTCTGGCTCTGATCTTCAGGTCGTCGTTGGCCTCTGGTATAGTACCAGAAGATTGGAGGTTAGCGAATGTTGTCCCATTGTTTAAGAAGGGGAACAGAGACTTCCCCGGGAATTATAGACCGGTGAGTCTCACTTCTGTTGTCGGCAAGATGTTGGAAAAAATTATAAGGGATAGGATTTATAGTTATTTGGAGAGTAATGAATTGATAGGTGATAGTCAGCATGGTTTTGTGGCAGGTAGGTCGTGCCTTACTAACCTTATTGAGTTTTTTGAGAAAGTGACCAAGGAGGTGGATGGGGGCAAGGCAGTGGACGTGGTATATATGGATTTTAGTAAGGCGTTTGATAAGGTTCACCATGGTAGGCTTCTGCAGAAAATGCAGATGTATGGGATTGGGGGTGATCTAGGAAATTGGATCAGGAATTGGCTAGCGGATAGGAAACAGAGGGTGGTGGTTGATAGTAAATATTCATCATGGAGTGCGGTTACAAGTGGTGTACCTCAGGGATCTGTTTTGGGGCCACTGCTGTTTGTAATATTTATTAATGATCTGGATGAGGGTATAGTTGGGTGGATTAGCAAATTTGCTGATGACACCAAAGTCGGTGGTGTGGTAGACAGTGAGGAAGGGTGTCGTAGTTTGCAGGAAGACTTAGAGAGGTTGCAAAGTTGGGCTGAGAGGTGGCGGATGGAGTTTAATGCGGAGAAGTGTGAGGTAATTCACTTTGGTAGGAATAACAGATGTGTTGAGTATAGGGCTAACGGGAGGACTTTGAATAGTGTGGAGGAGCAGAGGGATCTAGGTGTATGTGTGCATAGATCCCTGAAAGTTGGGAATCAAGTAGATAAGGTTGTTAAGAAGGCATATGGTGTCTTGGCGTTTATTGGTAGGGGGATTGAATTTAGGAGTCGTAGCGTTATGTTGCAACTGTACACAACTCTGGTGCGGCCGCACTTGGAGTACTGTGTCCAGTTCTGGTCCCCACATTACAGGAAGGATGTGGAGGCTTTGGAGAGGGTGCAGAGGAGGTTTACCAGGATGTTGCCTGGTATGGAGGGGAGATCCTATGAGGAGAGGCTGAGGGATTTGGGATTGTTTTCGCTGGAAAGGCGGCGGCTAAGAGGGGATCTTATTGAAACATATAAGATGATTAGAGGTTTAGATAGGGTGGATAGTGATAGCCTTTTTCCTCTGATGGAGAAATCCAGCACGAGGGGGCATGGCTTTAAATTGAGGGGGGGTAGTTATAGAACCGATGTCAGGGGTAGGTTCTTTACCCAGAGGGTGGTGAGGGATTGGAATGCCCTGCCAGCATCAGTAGTAAATGCGCCTAGTTTGGGGGCGTTTAAGAGATCCGTAGATAGGTTCATGGACGAAAAGAAATTGGTTTAGGTTGGAGGGTCACAGTTTTATTTATTTATTTATTTTTAATTTTTTTTTAACTGGTCGGTGCAACATCGTGGGCCGAAGGGCCTGTTCTGCGCTGTAATGTTCTATGTTCTATGAAGCAGTTTTTGCCTGCAATGCAGCGATATTGGCGTACCCGAGTGGGATAGGGACTGAACTTTTGCAGCGATATTGGAATAGTGTCGGGGCTTTAGATTGGTTCCACTGGTCGGAGCAGTTTTTGCTCGCAATGCAGCAAGACTTGGACAACATACAGGTGTGAGTTGATATGTGACAAGGAATATTTGTGTTTGACAAGTACTAGGCAATAGCTATCTCCAACAAGAAAGAGTCTAACTATTATCTCTTGACATTCAACAGCAGCACCATCATCAAATACCCCACCATCAACATCCTGGGGTTACAATTGACCAGAAACTGAACTGGATTAGCCATATCAATACTGTGGCTACAACAACTGGTCAGAGCTTGGGTTTCCATGATCAGTAACTCACCTCCTGTCTTCCCAAAGCTCATTCAGCATCTACAAAGCACAAGTCAGGAATGTGATGGAATACGCTCCACTGGATGACTGCAGCTCCAATTAACAATCTGGAAATTTCAACACCATTCGGGACAAAGTAGCCCAGATCCATCACCTTAAACATTTATGCCCTCCATCATCGACGCACAGTGGCAAAATCTTGACAAGATGCACTGCAGCAACTCATCACAGTTTCTTCCACAGCACCTTCCAAACCTGTATCATCTATCGTATCGAAGTACACAGTAACATGATCATTTGCATGTTTCCCTCTCAGCCACTCACCATCCTGACTTGGAACTATATCACCATTCCCTCACTGTCTCTGGGTCAAACTCCTGAACACACGGCATGGACAGCAAGAGTTCAAGAATAAAGCTCAGTGCCAGCCTCTCAAGGGAAATTGGGGATGGCAATTGGAGCTTTAGCAGTAATGAGCACATTTCAACTGACTATATCTTTTTTTAAAAGTTCAGTCCCTATCCCACTCGAGTACGCCAACACTCCACTTTTCATAGAATACACCTACAGTTCCACTGCACACTCTCCTCATTTACAACAGCCGCTCCACTCCCTTTCCCCTTGGGTATTCCCTCAGTTCATTCCACACCGTCTCAGGTTATCTTGCATTCCCATTCTGTTCAGATGTTTCTATACTTCCAATCTGCACCCCATCATCAGATATTCCAACCGAGCCAGTTTGTATATCAGGTAGTCTGACAAGTTAATCCTCAAATTCCTCCCTCCTCATGCTTTTCAAAGGCACGGTTAGAATCCCACTCTAGGTCTCAGCAGAGCACTCTTTAATCCCAATTCATTTCCACTTCAGTTACTCTGAGAAATCCTACTCCACACATTCTCAATGCAGATCCTCTGCAGTTTCACTCAGATCCACCCAGCTATCCCGAGACCCCAACACCATGCAGCCTTCTGCTCTTCCAACAGTCCCAGTCCATACTTCCCTCAATTACACCTACACTGCCCAATTCATCTCGATATGCTCTCACTCACCTGTCACCAATTAGTCATTTACTGGGGGACCTTTTCCAAGCTGTCAATTCCCCTCCCAGGCAAGTCTTCAGCTGTCAGCATGGTTTTTGACACTGGGTCAAATCCAATACATTCACCTGTTTTTCAATGTCACGTTTTGCTGCTTATTTTAAACGTGTTATTTGAAGTCATTTTGCATTCTTCTTGAAGAGGTAGAATGGTTAAATCCAAGAATTTGTCAGTGACTTTTGCTGACCATTTCTTTGATCTGCAAGTGTAGAATATTTAGCTTTTTTCCCTTTTTTGTTTAATATAATTACACAGAGCTGTAATCAGAAACAAATGGGACACCAAGACAATGGAGAGAACAGCAAGGGTGTTGAAAACCGCTCAGTGAGGTGCATTTACCACTCTATTTTCTTGGTGGCCTGTCCTGCTCAAATTAAACATCATGAAGGTAGAAAGTACCCCCCCCCCCCACCACCCAACCTTATTGCGTGCTCTCCAAAGCTGTTTGTGTGTGTGTGCTATTTAATTAATATTTCACGTGGTGAGTGAAGTTTCTGGAATCCTTAGTATCATGTTACACTGCAAAGGACATGAGCGAATCAGGACTGCTGGAAATGTACAAACTGAAAATGTTGGCAAAATTTAGGCAGAGATTCCAGATGGAAGTTCTTCATGAGGACCATCTCCACTTGGAACTTGGAACTGTTTTTATTTTGACCTGTGTTTTCAGTTCCCGGTAAAAGTTTTAACAACACCAGGTTAAAGTCCAACAGGTTTATTTGGTAGCAAATACCATTAGCTTTCGGAGCGCTGCTCCTTCGTCAGATGGAGTGGAAATGGAGAGGAGCAGCGCTCCGAAAGCGAATGGTATTTGCTACCAAATAAACCTGTTGGACTTTAACCTGGTGTTATTAAAACTCTTACTGTGTTCACCCCAGTCCAACGCCGGCATCTCCACATCATGACTTTCAGTTCACCGACAAGGTTCTGGGCTGTGTTGTTGTGTGTGGTTCAGACCAGCAGGTGGTGCTCTGATATGGTTATAGAATCATAGAAACCCTACAGCACAGAAAGAGGCCATTCGGCCCATCGAGTCTGCACCGACCACAATCCCACCCAGGCCCTACTCCCATACCCCTACATATTTTACCCACTAATCCCTCTAACCTATGCATCTCAGGACACTAAGGGCAATTTTAGCATGGCCAATCACCGAACCCGCACATCTTTGGACTATGGGAGGAAACCGGAGCACCTGGAGGAAACCCACGCAGACACGAGGAGAATGTGCAAACTCCACACAGACAGTGACCCAAGCCGGGAATCAAACCCAGGTCTCTGGAGCTGTGAAGCAGCAGTGCTAACCACTGTGCTACCATGCCGCCCGGTGTTGTTAAACCTGGTGTTGTTAAAACTCTTACTGTTTTCAGTTCCCTGACAAGGTTCTGGGCTGTGTTGTTGTGTGTGGTTCAGACCAGCAGGTGGTGCTCTGAGCTCACAATGAGGAGCAGCTTGCCGGTGTAAGGTTATGGCCACACTCTTTCTGCAAGTCCCAGGTCTTTTCTATATCGGTGTGGACGGAATTAGAAGCAGTGAAGTTGCTGAAAACTTTGCTGAGTCATAACGGCAATCTCTGTTTGATGGTTAAATGAAATGAAAAGGAGCTTGCATTAAGTTAGTGTCTTTCACAACTTCAAAACATCCTTCGTCAGATGGAGTGGAAATCTGCTCTCAAACAGGGCACAGAGACACAAAATCAAGTTACAGAATACTGATTAGAATGAGAATCTCTACAGCCAACCGGATCTTAAAGATCCCTGGTGTCATGCAGAAAATGTGGCAGCGAATTTGTGCACAGCAAGCTCCCACAAGCAGCAATGACCAGATTATCTATTTGAATGGTGTTTATTGAGGGAATAAATATTTACCAGGTTATCGGGGAGAACTCACCGACTGTTCTTTGATATGGTGTCACGGATCTTTTATATCCATCTAAGTGGGCAGCCAGTAACTTGGTTTATCAGACAGAGCAGTACTCCCTCAGTGCTTTATTGAAATGTCAGTCTAGATTATATGCAGTATCATCATTGAGCCATGGCTGACTCCACCTGATGTAGCAGCAATCAGCATTGTTGCAGTCCAATTCCTCATCTGCGGTGTTTTAACATATTCATCAAAGTTACCGATAGGAATGCTGCTATTTGGGCCTCAATGTCTTTGGGGACAGCAGGGGGGACAATCAGCCAAGTATTCCATTCCTCACCAATGCTCAGTGATTCCTGTCGGTTCGTGTATAAAGCTTTGTGAGAGTTTGACCCAATTTCTCTCCCATGCACCTTCCAAACCTGTGATCTATACCACCGAGAAGGACAAGGGCAGCAGATATCTGGGAACACCATCATCCTCAAATTCCCCTCCAAACCTCTCACCATCCTAATTGGAAATATATCACTGTTCCTTCTCTGTCACAGGAACTCCCTCTGCAACAGCACTGTGGGTATACAAACACCATATGGACTGCAGTGGTTTAAGAAGGCAGCTCACTGCCACCCTCTCGAGGGCAGTTAGGGATGGGCATATAGCCACACCCACATTCTATGCAGGAATAAAAATAGCTGACATTGATTCCTGAGGTTGACACAAGAGGAATAGAGACTGAGTGAGGTAACAGAGGGCAACACCCAGCCAGAGTCAGCACTTTCAGAAGAGAACAGAAATGGAGAGTAGGCAGCAAAACTTACAGTCATGGATTTTAGTGCCAACTTATCAACTCTAGTGGCTGACCCTGACATGAAACTTAACCCATGTTGATAATGGCACTGCGACATTCTCAAATGACTGCTGACAAATATGAGTCATGATGTGGAAATGCCGGCGTTGGACTGGGGTAAACACAGTTAGAGTTTTAATGGTATTTGCTACCAAATAAACGTGTTGGACTTTAACCTGGTGTTGTTAAAACTCTTGCGACAAATATGAGGGCATGGGGTGCAAAGTCTATGGAGAACTGAGTTTGATGAACTTTATCTTTAAACAAATGCATTACACAAACAAAACTGGAAACTTCAGCTTGCTCATTTTTATCAGTAAGAATTATATTATTAACCATGCAAAACAATGATGGTGAGTGGTTCTTTGACGTTGCCACAAGAGGTAACTCTAGAAAGCCATGCCTCAGAATTATGTCCACTCTTCACCCTCTCCACCTCCACAACTCCCTCATCTCATTCCATTGAGAAAATGTTGAACAAAGGGAAGCTCGAGTAGTTCTCTGTGTCGCTGGGGAGATCTAAATCTACGCCAACACAAAAATAACATAACCTTTATCTGAAAGAAGCTGGGATGCAAAGGGGAGGAAAGTTTGCTTCACTCATGTGGAGTCATGGCCAGTTCTCCATTCCAAGTTCTTGTGTATTGGGCGTCAGACTGAATAAATTGACCTTGGGTTGGTACAGCACACATTCACTGAGGGTGAAGATATGGGAGACCAGAATGCAAAACTTGGCTTGCATGCATACAAAGACACAAACTATGAGCAGGAGAGTAGGCCACTTGGCCCCTTGAGCCTGCTCCACCATTCAGCAAGATCATGGCTGACCTGATTGTAACTTCAACACACATTCCTGCCAACCCCCAATAGCCTTTCACCCCCTTGTTAACCGAGAATCTATCTACTTCTGCCTTAAAAATATTTAAAGATTTGTCTTCCCTGTACATTAGAGTTAAGGGATGGGATTATCTGGTCCTGCTTACCTTGAGACCGGGAAATCATGCCCGAGGTTAATGGAACTTTCAAAGGTCCGTCACATTGCCTGTCCCGTCCATAATGATTACCCCAGCGGGCAAGACTGGAAGCTTTGCCCCAAGATGTTTAAAGGATGACCAAGCCCCAAACAAAATATCATTTTTTAATGTTCTGCAGTGAGATCAATTGATAAAACAAAGATCAGAAATAGAAATGAAAGATTTAAGGTGAGTAATTTGGAAAGATTGTGATACTATGATGTTTCTGTCATGTCAACCTCAATGATAGAGGCCAATGGAATATCACTGAATTAACAAAAATATCAGTAATTCAAACTGAAGTTTTTGCCAGGTATTATGACTTTTTACAACAGACAACAAATTATAAAATTAATACACAAGTGTTGAAATCAAACCCAGTTTAATTCAATGAATTCACTGATTCAAACCATGGTACTCAAGCCCAAGGGTGGATTTTACGAGGAGTTGGATTACCCATCCTGCCCCCATGCTAAAATTCGATCAGTGTTGTCACTTTCAGTGACCTGTGTACCTGTACACCCAGACCCCTCTGCCTGTCAATACTCTTAAGGATTCTGCCATTTGTTGTATATTTCCTATCGTTATTAGACCTTCCAAAATGCATGACCTCACATTTGTCCCGATTAAACTCCATCTGCCATCTCTCCATCCAAGTCTCCAACCGATCTATATCCTGCTGTCTCCTCTGATGGTCCTCATCGCTATCCGCAAATCCACCAACCATTGTGTCATCCGCAAACTTACTAATCAAACCAGTTACATTTTCTTCCAAGTCATTTATATATATTACGAACAGCAAAGATCCCAGCACTGATCCCTGAGGAAAACCACTTGTGGAGATGCCGGCGTTGGACTGGGGTAAACACAGTAAGAAGTTTAACAACACCAGGTTAAAGTCCAACAGGTTTATTTGGTAGCAAAAGCCACACAAGCTTTCGGAGCTCTAAGCCCCTTCTTCAGGTGAGTGGGAATTCTGTTCACAAACAGAGCATATAAAGACACAGACTCAATTTACATGAATAATGGTTGGAATGCGAATACTTACAACTAATCAAGTCTTTAAGAAACAAAACAATGTGAGTGGAGAGAGCATCAAGACAGGCTAAAAAGATGTGTATTGTCTCCAGACAAGACAGCCAGTGAAACTCTGCAGGTCCACGCAACTGTGGGAGTTACAAATAGTGTGACATGAACCCAATATCCCGGTTGAGGCCGTCCTCGTGTGTGCGGAACTTGGCTATCAATTTCTGCTCAGCGACTCTGCGCTGTCGTGTGTCGCGAAGGCCGCCTTGGAGAACGCTTACCCGAATATCAGAGGCCGAATGCCCGTGACCGCTGAAGTGCTCCCCAACAGGAAGAGAACAGTCTTGCCTGGTGATTGTCGAGTGGTGTTCATTCATCCGTTGTCGCAGCGTCTGCATAGTTTCCCCAATGTACCATGCCTCGGGACATCCTTTCTTGCAGCGTATCAGGTAGACAACGTTGGCCGACTTGCAAGAGTATGTACGGTGTACCTGGTGGATGGTGTTCTCACGTGAGATGATGGCATCTGTGTCGATGATCCGGCACGTCTTGCAGAGGTTGCTGTGGCAGGGTTGTGTGGTGTCATGGTCACTGTTCTCCTGAAGGCTGGGTAGTTTGCTGCGGACAATGGTCTGTTTGAGGTTGTGCGGTTGTTTGAAGGCAAGAAGTGGGGGTGGGGGGATGGCCTTGGCGAGATGTTCGTCTTCATCAATGACATGTTGAAGGCTCTGGAGGAGATGCCGTAGCTTCTCCGCTCCGGGGAAGTACTGGACAACGAAGGGTACTCTGTCCACCGTGTCCCGTGTTTGTCTTCTGAGGAGGTCAGCGCCAGGAAAGAGTAGTGGTCCCAGTTGAAAATGTAAATGTCGCCATAGACGCAGATGACCATAGGTTGCTCTCCCCTTTGACAGGGAGAGCTGATTGGTGGTGATTTAAGCTGAGGATCACCACACCTCAGGCGAGGGGTTCAGAAGGCAGGGTCCTTCATGGATAACCTCAGTCAGTACAAGAATTGAACCCACACTGCTGGCATCACTCTGCATCATGAACCACCATTTACCTGTGACAGCTTCTCAAGTTCAGAGACATACCAGAAATGATCCCATGGATCTTTCAGAGGTCCTACATGGACTTCAGTAAGGCCTTTGACAAGGTCCCTCATGGCATACTGGTGCAGAAGGTGAAATTGCATGGGATCAGAGGGTGAGCTGGCAACATTGCAACATTGTCATCAAACCAGCAGACAAAGGAGGGGCCATCGTCATACTGAACAGAACGGATTACTGCAAAGAAGTGTACCCACAACTCAACCCGAGGAACACTACAGACAGTTACCTGCAGATCCGACCAAAGAACACACCCGTCAACTCAACACTCTGATCAAGACCTTTGATCCGGACCTTCAGAGCACCCTCCGTGCTCTCATCCCACGTACTCCCCGCGTTGGAGATCTCTACTGCCTCCCGAAGATACACAAGGCAAACACACCCGGCCGTCCCATTGTATCGGGCAATGGGACCCTGTGCGAGAACCTCTCCGGCTACGTCGAGGGCATCCTGAAACCTATTGTACAAAGAACCCCCAGCTTTTGTCGCGACACGACGGACTTCCTACAGAAACTCGGCACACATGGAGCAGTTGAACCAGGAGCGCTCCTCGTCACAATGGATGTCTCGGCACTCTACACCAGCATCCCCCATGACGATGGCATTGTTGCAACGGCCTCAGTGCTCAGCGCCAACAACTGCCAGTTTCCAGATGCAATTTTACATCTCATCCGCTTCATCCTGGACCACAATATCTTCACCTTCAACAACCAGTTCTTCATCCAGACACACGGAACAGCCATGAGGACCAAATTCGCACCTCAATATGCCAACATCTTCATGCACAGGTTCGAACAAGACTTCTTCACCGCACGGGACCTTCAACCGATGCTATACACTAGATACATCGATGACATTTTCTTCCTTTGGACTCATGGTCAACAATCACTGAAACAACTCTATGATGACATCAACAAGTTCCATCCCACCATCAGGCTCACCATAGACTACTCTCCGGAATCGGTTGCATTCTTGGACACACGCATCTCCATTAAGGACGGTCACCTCAGCACCTCACTGTACCGCAAGCCCACGGATAACCTCACGATGCTCCACTTCTCCAGCTTCCACCCTAAACACGTTAAAGAAGCCATCCCCTACGGACAAGCCCTCCGTATACACAGGATCTGCTCGGATGAGGAGGATCGCAACAGACACCTCCAGACGCTGAAAGATGCCCTCATAAGAACAGGATATGGCGCTTGACTCCTTGATCAACAGTTCCAACGCGCCACAGCGAAAAATCGCACCGACCTCCTCAGAAGACAAACACGGGACACAGTGGACAGAGTACCCTTCGTTGTCCAGTACTTCCCCGGAGCGGAGAAGCTACGGCATCTCCTCCGGAGCCTTCAACATGTCATTGATGAAGACGAACATCTCGCCAAGGCCATCCCCACACCCCCACTTCTTGCCTTCAAACAACCGCACAACCTCAAACAGACCATTGTCCGCAGCAAACTACCCAGCCTTCAGGAGAACAGTGACCATGACACCACACAACCCTGCCACAGCAACCTCTGCAAGATGTGCCGGATCATCGACACAGATGCCATCATCTCACGTGAGAACACCATCCACCAGGTACATGGTACATACTCTTGCAATTCGGCCAACGTTGTCTACCTGATACGCTGCAAGAAGGGATGTCCCGAGGCATGGTACATTGGGGAAACTATGCAGACGCTGCGACAACGGATGAATGAACACCGCTCGACAATCACCAGGCAAGACTGTTCTCTTCCTGTTGGGGAGCACTTCAGCGGTCACGGGCATTCGGCCTCTGATATTCGGGTAAGCGTTCTCCAAGGCGGCCTTCGCGACACACGACAGCGCAGAGTCGCTGAGCAGAAACTGATAGCCAAGTTCCGCACACACGAGGACGGCCTCAACCGGGATATTGGGTTCATGTCACACTATTTGTAACTCCCACAGTTGCGTGGACCTGCAGAGTTTCACTGGCTGTCTTGTCTGGAGACAATACACATCTTTTTAGCCTGTCTTGATGCTCTCTCCACTCACGTTGTTTTGTTTCTTAAAGACTTGATTAGTTGTAAGTATTCGCATTCCAACCATTATTCATGTAAATTGAGTCTGTGTCTTTATATGCTCTGTTTGTGAACAGAATTCCCACTCACCTGAAGAAGGGGCTTAGAGCTCCGAAAGCTTGTGTGGCTTTTGCTACCAAATAAACCTGTTGGACTTTAACCTGGTGTTGTTAAACTTCTTACTGTGAAAACCACTTGTCACAGCCCTCCATTCAGAAACACACCCTTCCAGTGCTACCCTCTGTCTTCTATGACCGAGCCAGTTCTATGTCCACCTTGCCAGCTCACCCTCTGATCCCATGCAATTTCACCTTCCGCACCAGTATGCCATGAGGGACCTTGTCAAAGGCTTTACTGAAGTCCATGTAGGATCTCTGAAAGATCCATGGGATCATTTCTGGTATGTCTCTGAACTTGAGAAGCTGTCACAGGTAAATGGTGGTTCATGATGCAGAGTGATGCCAGCAGTGTGGGTTCAATTCTTGTACTGACTGAGGTTATCCATGAAGGACCCTGCCTTCTGAACCCCTCGCCTGAGGTGTGGTGATCCTCAGCTTAAATCACCACCAATCAGCTCTCCCTGTCAAAGGGGAGAGCAACCTATGGTCATCTGCGTCTATGGCGACATTTACATTTTCAACTGGGACCACTACTCTTTCCTGGCGCTGCTGGGAACTACAGAGCTGCCTATTCTCCAACAAAACTCTATCAAAGGACTTTCTGTCCCTGGGAAATGGAAGCACCTCTCTGATGCAATTAAGATCACTCTTAATTACCACTGCGTGGAAGCCCAATTTTCCATGAATGAGGTGCAGGTGGAGAAGACAGTCAAAAGGCATACGGCATGCTTGCCTTCATCGGCCGTGGCATTGAGTTTAAAAATTGGCAAGTCATGTTACAGCTTTATAGAACTTGAATTATGCTGAACTTGGAATGCAGTGTTCAATTCTGGTTGCCACACTACCAGAAGGATGTGGAGGCTTTGGAGAGAGTATGGAAAAGATTTACCAGGACATTGCCTGGCATGGAGGCCATTAGATATGAGGAGAGGTTGGAGAAACTTGGTTTGTTCTCACTGGAACGACGGAGGTTGAGGGGCGCCCTGATAGAAGTCTACAAGATTATGAGGGGCATGGACAGAGTGGATAGTCAGAAGCTTTTTCCCAGGGTGGAAGAGTCAATTACGAGGGGGCATAGGTTTAAGGTGCGAGGGGCAAGGTTTAAAGGAGATGTACGAGGCAAGTTTTTTACACAGAGGATGGTGGGTGCCTGGAACTCACTGCTGGGGGAGGTAGTGAGTTTCAAGGGGCGTCTGGACAAATACATGTCCGAGGAGCTGGCAATAAGCAAATTTAAAGTTTTGGTGGTATTTTCCATCGTTTAAAAATACAATAAAACAGACATACAGGGCCCGATTTTACCATTTTGATTGTAAGTGCTGGGCGCACTTGAATCTGGGAGTGTTTCGGATCCGACTTTTAGACTCGTTCTCCGGCGCCCCCATACGCACTCTGCCTGAAAGAAATCAGCGATTCTGAATTGTGGTGCAGAAGCCTGTGGGTACTTGTCACGCCCGAAACCCTGCAGCTCCGATCAGAGCCTTCAACTGTGCATGCGCAGTAAAAAAAAGTAGAAAAACGCTCCCTTGCCACATCGTTCTTGGGTCGGATAATGCCTCCCCTGACCCCCACAGACATTGTCCCATCCCCACAACATAACTGATCCCCTTATCCCCCCACCCCACGCCCCACTACTCAGACTGATCACGGCCCCTTGCCCCCCTTCCCCTCCACCAATCGCATGCAGAGTGGCAGCGGACCCCTCCTTCTCCCCCACCGATCACTTGCAGAGTGGCAGCAGACCCCCTCCTGCCTCAGCCCCCCACCAGAGAGCCACTTGACCCACTCACTCCCCCCCACCAGAGAGCCATCTGGCCCACCTCCCTCTCCCTCCAGAGAGCCGCCTAACCCACCTCCCTCCTCCCCCAGAGAGCCATCTGACCTGCCTTCCTCCCAATGCCCCACCAGAGAGCCATTAGACCCGCCTCTCTCCTCCCACACCAGGGAGTTATCTTACCCACCTCCCTCCCCCTCCACCAGGGAGCCATCTGACCCGCCTCCCTAACCCCCACCAGAGAGCCATTAGACCTGCCTCCCTCCCCCTACACCAGGGAGCCATCTGACCCGCCTCCCTCCCCCCCCTCCCCACCAGAGAGCCATCTGAACCACCTCCCCACCCCCCGTCACCAGAGAGCCACTTGAACCGCCCCCCCAACCCCCGCCACCAGAGAGCCATTTGACCCGCCTCTCTAACCGATCTGAGCCAGAGAGCAGTTGGAAGCTTTGAACCTCCCTACTCAGACGTTGGAGTGCCTGAATCAGACCGTTATGGAACATGTCTGTTTGACGCCAAATCTGGACGGGCGAACGCAGTGGTAAAGGGGGAAGTGCCGGTACGTTTGGGTGTGCAGCCCATTAAGTCAATTTAAATGCAGTCCCAATGGCGCAGTCCCAATGGCGGCCATTTTCGGCAATTGGTAAAGGGGGAACGGGCGCAGAGGCGGGCACGGATCGTGTTACTCGCCTCACGTCCAACTTTACCAAGTTGTCGTGCCTGCACACGGGCGCAGCTTGATGGTAAAATCGGGCCCACAATGTCAGGGTTATAAATAAGAAATGCATGAAAATGAAACTGTTATGAGAAAAGCCAAGGGCCTGGGTTTTTAGATTTGCGTGAGAGTGCGACTGGTGGGATCAGAAGTGGATGCAATTTCCGCTCATGTCCAGGATTGGCTCCTGGCATCAAGTATACATTGGCTGGCCAATCACATGCCAGCCATGAAGAAAGATGTCCTGAGAGAGGCTTAATGTTGTCGGTCATAGCAGGAAGATGATGGGCACAATGACCAATAAGGGAGCAGGTCAGGGTTTAAAATACCTGAAGGCTGGTAGTTGGTACTGAAGAGCCTCAAGGAGTTACTTTGACATTCAATCTTTGGATTACAGTTATTTGCGCTGTGACAATCGTGTGTATTTAAGAACTGTGTTTTTAAAATCATGTTCTCTGCAGTTGAGCAACATCGGGATTTTATTGTTGCCGAGCTGTCTGCTAAAAGTCCTTTTATTACTGCTTCAATGGGTTTTGTTTACTTTTACTTTGGGCGATTTCTGGGATCTTTCTTATGAACCTGCACTGTTAGGGGGAAGATTGATTGACAAGTCAAAGTCAGGTGGCTCCTCCCCAGAAGAATCCAAGGATTCACTTTTAGTTTTGGGTTTAGAGTCAGAAGCTGTCCTGGTTGTCAAGTGGCAGGCAGGCTTTCTCTCTCCTCTCCTTGTTCTTGTAAATTCTGCTGGCTAGCTGGAAGCAAGTCTCCTGGCCTTCCTGGAATGAAAGTTGTGCTGTTGATGGTTTGCTAGCAAGTAACAAGAGTCTCTCTCTCTCTCTCCCTGGTGACTTCAAGCTTGTCTGTGTGTGTATCAAGAGAATTGCAGCATCCACCAAAGGACTAAGTTCCAGCATCATGTAAGCATTTGTATTTTCTGTGCTAAACCTGTAGCATATGTTTTATTTATGGGATTTATTTTAGTTGGAACGGTATTTAGCTGCTAAGTTTATGCAATGTCATGGTTGAGTTTTCTCTGGTTTGTAATGGGTAAAAGCTATTGCTAATTTTCTTTCTACACATATTAACCGTATTCTTAAATAAATTTTGTTTGATAAAAGCTCCCTCGTGGGTCATTTGAATCATACCTGAAGTGCAAAATCTCATATTTACCCCAGCCAAATTCAAATTGCAAAACTTATGACCCAGATGGGCTTCATAAAATGCTCTGGAGTTTCTGACCTGCACGGTGCTGTTACGGTCTGCAGTATGTCATGCAGACTTGGAGCCCATGCCAGGCAGAATGAGAATGTCTGGTACCAGTCTGTCACCACGCCTGGCTTCTCCAACAGTAAGGTCTCACAAGTGATAATTTCTCATAAGTATTGTGTATTGGTAAAAATATACCTTTGTCTTTATTAGTAAAATTACAGATAATGTGCTTCATTAAATTATTAGGAAAGAGGCCTGGGAGTCATGCTGCACTCACATACAAGTCTACAAAGTTTATTTCAGAGTTTCAGACTTGGGTGGAGGGTGACAGGGTTGCCTCATCAGTACCAGTTAAGGTGCTGTTTCCATGCCATCACCCTGCCTCCTTGCTTCAGATTCCGAACAGAAAGTCCTCTGAACAAGGCCTCCCTGCCTCCCATGAACATTCTCACATTGGTCTCCACCTCCTCACCATGGTGCTCCTCAGACCCTGGTGTAGCTTGTTTAAAGGTCGCCAGATATTTTTCTTAGGCTATTGACTTCATGACTGTTGACACAGCTGCACTACCATAAATGATCCTTGAACAGTGAGTTGCCAGAGAAACACCCTTCAGATTCCTTGGACTAACCCCCCCCCCCCCACCCCAATTCTGAAATGCACCCTTCGGCAAACAGTGTCACACACAGCTGCCCCTCTGAACCCACTGCAGCTCATTGGGACAGACAGTAAACTCAGTGGGACCTGCTTCAGCCATGGCAGATCTAAGAATCCAGGTGGCCCAGAGTTCATTGACAATCTCCTCCTCCAGGCTGCTGAGCAAGGCAGGAAGTCCTCTTACTGAAGACTGATGGGAAGAGACCTGCTCAATGAACAAAGCGAGGAAGTAGTGGAGGCAGTCAGCAGCTGTCCAGAGAACCTGGATCCATTCCCAGAAGCAGATCAAAACCTTCTTCACAGGATCAGGGTGAGTGACAACATTAAGAACAGAAAAAATAGGAGCAGCAGTAGACCATTCAGCCTCTTGATCCTACTTCAGCGGTCAATAATATCTGAGACTGGAGGCGCGCTAACTGTTACTATTGAGGAGGCACAAGAGGGTTTTAGGCATTGATAAGGTAGATAGTCAACATCTTTTCTCAAAGGGAGGGGAGTCTAAAACTAGAAGGTACAGATAGGTTTAAGGTGAGAAAGGGTCCAGAGGGGCAATTCTTTCACACAGAAGGTGGTGAGTGTCTGGAATGAGCTGCCAGAAGCAGTAGGAGAGGCGGGTACAATTATGCCTTTTAAAAAGCATTTGGCAGTTACATGGCCAAGATGGTATGGAAGGACATGGGCCGAATGTGGGCAATTGGGACTAACTTAGTGGTTAAAAACTGGGCGACATGGACAGGTTGGGCCAAAGGACCTGTTTTCATGCTGGAAACCTCTATGACTCTATGCGAAGCAGCAGACAGGTTCATTTAATAGATGTTCACATTATAGCATTCAAATCCCAACTGCTGGCAATCTGCGGAGACCCTGATAATGTCACAGAGCGATCACATGACATCCTCCTAAAAGGACCAATCACATGACCATCCTCCTAAAAGGACCTAAAACGACTGGGCGGCACGGTAGCACAATGGTTAGCACTGCTGCTTCACCGCTCCAGGGATCTGGGTTCAATTCCTGGCTTGGGTCACTGTCTGTGTGGTGTTTGCACATTCTCCTCGTGCCTGCGTGGGTTTCCTCCGGGTCCTCTGGTTTCCTCCCACAGTCCAAAGATGTGCGTGTTAGGTTGATTGGCCATGCTAAAATTGCCCCTTAGTGTCCTGAGATGCATAGGTCAGAGGGATTAGTGGGTAAAATATGTAGGGACATGGGAGGAGGGTCTGGGTGGGATTGTGGTCGGTGCAGACTCGATGGGTCGAATGGCCTCTTTCTGTACTGTAGGGGTTCTATGATCTATGAGGACCATGCCTCAACACAATAACTCCCCAAATGCATGACAAAAAAGACTATGGCTGATCTAACGTGGCTTTAACTCTTTAATTTTCCTCCTGTCCCTCATAATGTTGGCTCTCTTGTCAATCAAAATTCCGTCGAACTCAACTCTGAATATATTCAATGACTCAGCCTCCTCTGCGCTTTGGGGACAAGAATTCCAAACACTCACAACCCTCCGAGAGAAGACAGTCCTCCTCACTTCCATCTTATTTTGATAGTGTGCCCTCTCGGTCTAATTTGGCTCTGAGGGGAAAAGTGTTTTCAGCATGGCACAATCAGCCTGTAGAAAGGCTGCTGCTGAGTGGCAGAACGACACTGACCCTAGAAGCTGAAGCAAGCGGGCAAGGTGATAACATTGTGATTTCTATAGTCTGAATAATGAACCCATTCTCATGCATTTCCACAGAAGAGGGCCCAGAATGTCAGGGAGAGGGTACAGATCGGTGGCAGTGCCCCCTGATTGTCATTCTAATAACCATGGAGGAAGAGATGCTGCAGTTGGCTGGCTACCAGGGAGACCGCTCCATCACCGATGGTGAGGCTGGAGCACCCCACGGAGGAAGATGAGTCCCTCCAATAATGAACCGAGTGGGGATCAATTGGAAGTTACAAATGACAGTAACAAACAGGTGCCTAAGCTGCAGGCACTGTGGGCTCACATTGGAATGGTCAGTGCAGTGACAGGCAGCTATGATCTCCGGGGTCATATCCCAACTCTGAGGAGGAGGAAGAGATGGAGGGGGGTTCTCAGAGGGTGCACCATCCCACTCTTACTCTACACTCTCCACTAGCTCAAATACTGTCACCTCAGAGGGTATGAGGCGAGTTACAGAATTAGGGTCATCAGCCGGTTTAAGCACTGTACGAATGTCAGAGCAGCAGTCTGCCCTCTGACCCTCAGAGGATTGTGGGAGACTTAACCAATGCTGATGGTGAAGCTCTAGAGCTGTGACAAAAGAGAAAGCGCCCGGGGCTCTGCAGAACCCCCCCTCCCTCCCCCACCCCGCCCCAATCCCGCATGTGACAGGATCTGGTGGAGATTCCAGAAAAAGTGATTGGCTGCAGTGAGTGCGGAATGTGGAGTTTAGGTTCACTCGGTTGCTGATGTGCTAGAATTCAGGAGAAGCTCTCATTATGAGAGCCTCCTTGGCATTTATATCTTGCAGCCTTCCAAGTGGAAGGGGAAGCAATCAAACAGGGCTGCTTTATCCCAGATGGTGTTGAGCTTCCTGACTGTTATTTGAGCTGCACTCAGCCAGGCAAGTGGAGAGTATTCCATCACACATATGCCTTGTAGATGGTGGACAGGCTTTGAGGAATCAGGAAGTGAGATACAACAGCAGGATTATTAGCCATTGTGCATAAAATCCTTGCAATTAAATTTTGAAGAATGTTATTTGGCTTTTCATTGGACCTTCTCGAATGCTGAACAAAGTTAACATCCAGCTTGCTATCCATTGCACACAGATTGGTGTTCAGATGTGACATCAATGACCAAACCTAACGTCATCCAATTCCATTTTACAGCCCCTTCCCCCACCACAAGTACATTCCCAGTCCAGAGCTTGAAGTTACACACTTTCCTAAAACAAACATGTCCAAGTCACCTTCTCATAAACCTTCATGTTCAATTCTTCCAGCGTTTTCCATGGTCCGGTGACACAGTGGTTAGCACTGCTGCCTCACAGTGCCAGGGACCCGGGATCAATTCCGGCCTTGGGTGACTGTGTGGAGTTTGCACGTTCTCCCCATGTTTGCATGGGTTTCATTTGGGTGTTCCGGTTTCCTCCCACAGTCCACAGATGTGCAGGTCAGGTGGATTGATCATGCTAAATTGCTCCTTAGTGTTCAAAGAGGTGTAATTTAGGTGGATTAGCCATGGTAAATGCGCAAAGTGTGGGATAATCTTTCGCAGAGTCGATGCAGACTCAATGGGCCAAAAGTCCTCCTTCTGCACTGTGGGGATTCTATGTTTTTATGGTTTTCTAATCTTGCTTCAATGCAGCTAGTGAAAAACAATATATCCAGTACAATCCTCAAGATGAAATGTTCAGCATTTATTGCATCAGTACATGGTGTGTGGCATGAGTTAGTACAGTATTGTCAACACTAATATTGTGGAATCTCATTTAATACAGAATTTTCCACACACCTGTTTTCTAAAGCAGTGGCTTACAATACAGTTCACCTGAGCAAAAACAAATCATGTCCATGTGTAGAGTGTGACAATTAAATTGTTCATTACTTTCACTTGATTAGATTACCATCAGTCCTGAAAATTACCGATAAGCATCAGATCCCAATTAATACAGCGGAATGTCTTTGATTAATGTCAAACAATTTCCAGAGTTATTGGCTGGAATTTTCTGACCTTATCCACAGCTGTGATTCTCCAGGCCCGCTGCAGTGAATGGAGTTTTGGCTGAGCACCAAATTCTCCGTTCTCGTTGGCTGTGGGGGAGGGGCGAACGAGATCAGGGAATTCTGGCCATTCTCATCAACTAACAAGAAATGATACAAATGGATCAATGTCAATGAAATTCAGTTGAACCAAGACAACTGCAATAGAGATTAAGAAGACAATATTTCACATCACTAACATCAATCCATTGTTGATATCGGTGACATTGCAGCATATGAGGTTCTAGTGAGTTGGTGTAACACACTCCCACACTTCTCCGCCCGCAGTAACTGCTCTTCTGCTGCTATTTCAGATCACTTTCCTCTTCCTCTTTCCAGCCAGCTGGAACTAATGTGTCGCCCATCATTCTGACAGTGAGTTTCACTCACTCTCTTGATCAATGTGTTGTCCACATAATGATGGGTGTCAGTGGTGGCATCATTGCATGTCTGAAAGGTAGCGGCTGCTTTGGAGGATAGAGACACAAACCCCAATCAAAGAGTTTATGACGAATCAGAGCCTCACAGGGCATTGTTCCTCAATGGAGTTGAAGTGAATATGTAATATTGTTCAGCATTGGCTGGAGGTTATTGATTGTTACTGTGGTACAACCTCCCCCCCCCCAACACCATCCGCCCCCCCACCCTGCTCATGAATCCCAATCCACCATCTCTACGATCTGCTCCTCTGCAATCAGTCACTGAGGATCGAGCGCCATTTGTTTGGTGGCAAAGAGTACAGTAAATTTTGTGTTTATCCGGCATTTTACCAAGCCGAATTCTCTACTAACCAGAATTGCTGATGTTCCCCTAATACTAGTTGTCACTTTACCAACCGGAATATTACATTATTTTATATTTTAATTTTTGTTTGAATGTACAGTTGAAGGTTTGAAGTAAAAGAATAATGTTCTTTACTTTAGGAGCACTCACATATTCATTCATGTTACAAGTATTGTGCTGTCTTCCATTGGTAAAAGGACCTCCCATTGACTGGAATTTTTGCCTGACCAGCAAACCCATTTCTCAGGTATGCTGGAAGCAATGAAGAGTGATATTGGACTCGAAATGTTAACTGTGTTTCCCTCTCCACAGATGCTGCCAGGCCTGCTGAGTTCATTCAACATTTCTGTTTTTCAGATTTCCAACATCTGTAGTTTTTAATGAAAATCATTGCTTTTCTCAGCAATACTCAAAATTCTATGATCATCTTGCTGGTGCCAGTACAGAGCGAGACTGCGGATAGTTGGGAACCTGTCTCGGGGGCTGGGAATTCATATGGTGTTCGTGGAAGTGGAAATGACTAGGGTTGGGAAGCATTTTCCGATCAGGGCCATTGTGATCTCCTGGACTAGTTTCGATAGCCTCAGGGGGTCGGAGAGGAATTTCCCAGATTTTTTTCCCCCATATTGGCCCTGGGGTTTTTCACTCTGGGTTTTCGCCTCTCCCTGGAGATCACATGGTCTGGAATGGGGGGGTGGGGGTGAGTTAATAGGTTGTAATGAACAAAGCATCGTAGCTGTGAGGGACAGCTCGGTGGATAGGATATTGGTATGTAGATAGGCTGGAAAATTGGGCGGGGATCCTGGATTCAGGATTCAATCCTGGACCGGGGAGCGGCGCGGGCTTGGAGGGCCGAAGGGCCTATTCCTGTGCTGTATTGTTCTTTGTTCTTTTGTCTTTGTACTTCATAAAAGGAATGTTCATAATTAACATATTTCCTTTCATTCCCATTCCCAGAGGTTTTCCTGTTCATGGTTCTCAGCTCTTCACCAGGTTAGGATGATGGACAGTCTGCATGAAGGACGGTCAGTGTGAGGGATGTTGTGTGTGAGGGATGTTGTGTGTGAGGGATGTGTGTGAGGGATGTGTGTGAGGGACGGTCTTTGTCAGGGACGGTCTGTGTGAGGGATGGTAAGGATGATTCTATATGCTGGGTGGTGTCTCTATGACAGGGAATCTGTGTTCTCACTGCTGACTACAGTCTGATGCTGGCCCCTCTTCTTTACTGTCCCATTCTCGGAATCTGCTGCTTCTCGGACAGAACAAGATTCATTGGACTTGAAGAGAATTTATCCCTTTTCAGACAGACACTGTTTGCTGCAGCAATGGTTCTAAAACCAGGACTGAGAGAGATGTTCAGTGAAAGTCGATAATGGTTTAATAACATTGGAAAATTGGCTTCCTCTTATTAAGTCTCTGTCTTGTGTTCAGTGTGTGCCGGAAGAAAGACTGCATTGTTAACCTCATCACTGTTGGGTACAGAATTTGGCAATAAACGAGGCTGGAAAAAATGACCAAATAAATTATCAAAAGGTGAACAAAATATATAATCCCAGTGCTTTTGACTCCACTATAGACCCAGGATCATCCAATTCAGTAATGATGCTGTTATGAATCAATCAGGAACATTGCAGAGAAGGGGCTGGACATTGGAATAGAATCCATCACTATCAATGAAGAACACAGGCATTTCTAACACAGGCACAATGGGCTGAATGGCCACTCCTGTGCTGTCTGATTCTTGGAACAGGGCAAATTTCCTGGTTATTGTGATTAATGAAGGGAATTGTATGGATGTAGTGAGTTTCTATGGTTCCCAAACACCATAATTTGCAACCCCACATTTTCACACATTATTCTCCACCTGCCTGTTTTTTGCCCACTCACTCACTTAATCTACCTAAATCCCTTTGCATCCTCCTTTTATTCTTCTTACAGCTGGCTTTCCTACCTTTCTTGGTATCATCAGCAATTTTGGCTACAATACACATAAGCCCTTCATACAAGTCATCAAATATAGTTTCAGCGGTAAGCTCTGTGACATCGCAGTTGTAAGGTGAAAACCACCCAGTTATCCCAACCGTTAGTTGCCTGTTAATTAACCAACCGATATTAATATATTATTCCAACACCATGAGCTCTGCTGTAGTAACTTTTTATGTGGCACCTTAATGAATACACTTTGGAAATCCAAATACAACACACCTATCGGTTCTCCTTTAACCACCTTGCTTCTTACATCCTTAAAGAACTTTAATGTATTCAAAATAATTTCTCTTTCATCATTGACTAAGTGTATTAAAAAGCAAATTCTCACACTGTTCCTCATAGGTCATCCATTCATTCTGTGAACAGTGACAGATGGGCTAGAATACTATGACTGCTGAATGATTTGGTATAGTCATTTGCCATTATGGGATACTTAGCATCCAATGTGAAAAAGCAAAGAGATTTTATGCATGATATTGGGAATTATAATGTGGGAGCTATAAACAAAACAGAACATCATTAGATTTTCCGCTTCCATCTGCATTGTGACTGGAAATTTCCACAAAAATCAACAGACCTTTTGCTGGTTCGCCACATTATCCATCCTACCCATGATGCGCAGCAGGTGGGATGGGAAAATTTAAGCCTTAGTGCGTGTGTAATGCAGGTAATAATTGTGAAATGATTCACCAGCTTTGAAAGCAGCCATTGATTCACCATGGTACACCCCAACTCAAGTAGTTTTTATCCCAAAACCATTTGTCATCTGAATCGCTATGTTACAGTCAAAGGAACAGTACAAGTCAGTTTATTTCAAGAGAGATATCAGGAGAAAGGCTTAATTCTTTTGTCAGGTGAATTTAGGAACAACCTTGACTGGTGGGGCTCTAGCCCCTAATGCTGGTGATAGAGGACTTACTTGTATTCTCATCTCGGTTGTCCAATAAAGTCTGTCAATTATTGGGTTTTGATTGTTTAATCATGGAGTCCTCCAAACTCATTTCACAACTGTCAACATCCTGAAATAGGGTTCTCCTCATATTTCCAGCAAACTGCCTTGATGATACATGTATCCTGGGAGGGGTCCAATGGGTGACCAGGGTTTTGGTGTGAATTATGTCATGGGCAGTGGAGATTTGGATGAGCTTCAGTTCATGCTGTTGCTGCAGACATGGAGGCCAGGATTCTCCGACCTCACCCACAGCTAGGATTCTCCAGTTCTGCTGCTGTGAATGGAGATTTGGCTGAGCACCAAATTCTCCGTTCTTGCTGGCAGTGGTAGCGGGGCATGAACATCCAGAGAACCTCAGCTAGAGTTTAATTACTCACAATGCAATCTCCAGAATAAACTTTTTACAAACCAGACTTGCAGCCTCAGCTCCAAAGATCCACACTTCACCCACTGTAAGAGGTGAAATTTGAAAGTAAACAATTAGAGTTTCTGTCACCTGTTCTTGGTGAGAATTCACTGGAAAAACTATTGTGATTTCCATATGGGATTCAATGGTGTTACATTCCAGAAAGGTGAGAGCTGAGAACAGAGAACATGGAACTCCCTGTGACAGAGAGATTCAGAGAGAAAGTAATGATGTGTTTCAAGGAAGTTAGGTAAGTAGGTGTGAATGAAAGTAGAGGGTGCTACAACCACCCACCAGATGAAGGTCCCCAAAGTTCTTGATCCTGAAGAGACCCTTCAATTTGTTATCATTCAGCTGGGATACCCCCAAATTGTTACAAACCCAGTGAGGAGGGATGAACTTCCCCCCTTGTCTTTACCTGACTCACCCCCTTTTGTTGGTTACAACACTTCATCTGAAAAGGATCCCTTTTCATGGATATCTTTTCCCAGACCTAATAGCTATGTTTTAAAAGGAGCAAATTTAACCAGGTTTTCTTGTGGTAAAGATTGAGTTTATTAATTACAAAAGGCAAGAAAATGCTAAAATATATGCATATACATTCAGAGTGGGAAGGAGAATGCAGTTCAAAGTTAAAAAAAGAAAGGTATACAGAACAGCTTTTGACCCGTGAGTAGGAGATGATGAAGGACTGCAGCCATTATGATTCAAGATTCTGGTAGAGTGATTTACCAAGTGAATAGTTGGTTTTGCGATTGCTGTGTTCTGTAGTTTGACACTGAAGATTCCCAGTTCTCTTTTCTGCCGTGGTCTTGTATGGACTGGGCTGAATTCCAATCGTCAGAGAGAGATTTTTGGGGTCAGACAGAGAGGACATGTCCCCTTTTCTTCAGGCCCTGCCACTTTTCTGTGATGCCTTGCCCTTGTCTTGTGACTTGTTGTCTTTTTGCCTCCTGGGCCTTTTCCTTCTTACAAATTATATATTATTATTCATGTTTGTTTTTTCTTGTGTGGGATGGTGAATGGGGGGTACCCCCATGTCCAGAAGAGGAGTAGGTGGGGAGAGAAAGAACAAAGGAAAACAGGGTGATGGTCTGCTTCTGTTGCATTTTAGATGGTTGGGGGGAGGTGGTTGTTGAGGCTATGTTTGTTAGGAGGAGGGGGCTGCTAGGTTGGGGGTTTACGTGTTTCCGGGCACTGGAATGGATGTCCAAGTGGTGTGTGTGCTGGAGACTTGTTTTTGGGGGTTTCCTGGCTGGGAAGGTTTTGTGTCTGTTGCTGAGTCAAATTCTGTTTTTTTTTGGGGGGGTGGGGGCGGGGGGGGGCGGCGGGGGGGGGGCGGGGGGGGGGGGTGGGGTGGAATTCAGAAGTCGGATCAAAAACTGATGAGACACAGGTTTCTCCGCAAACCTTCTTTACTGCATCGGAGGAGAGATCGCGAGACCATGCGCATCAGACATGGGTTCGCGAGTCTCTGTCTGGCTTACAAAACAGTTTCAGTTATACACGACGGACATACATCCACATACTTCTGTTAGCCAATAAGGGCATAGCTGTATTGTTACATTTTGATTCGATTACTTTCAAGAACAAAAGGCCATAGCCACGTAAGGACATGACTATTAAAGTTTCTGATTAGATTACTTTCAAGAACAAAAGGCCAATCCCTCCGAAGCCAGAACCACAATTACCTATTAGCAGTTTCTTTAACGTGATCATTAGTTTCCGTGAGCCTTGTCGCCCTCGCCTCAGGCCCTTTCCATAACCAGTTTATCCCTCAACTGATTCCTAGTTATGCATCCCAATTTTAACCCCTTCCTCTTCTTGATCTACCTTATACACATTCTCAGGGGAAGGTTCTGTTCGTGGTTGAGCTACTCTGTCACAGGAACTCCCTCTGTAACAGCACTGTGGGTATACAAACACCATATGGACTGCAGTGGTTTAAGAAGGCAGCTCACTGCCACCCTCTCGAGGGCAATTCGGGATGGGCATATAGCAACACCCACATTCTATGCAGGAATAAAAATAGCTGACATTGATTGCTGAGGTTGAGACAAGAGGAATAGAGGCTGAGTGAGGTAACAGAGGGCAACACCCAGCCAGAGTCAGCACTTTCAGAAGAGAACAGAAATGGGGAGGAGGCAGCAAAACTTACAGTCATGGATTTTCGTGCCAATTTATCAACTCTAGTGGCTGACCCTGACATGAAACTTAACCCATGTTGATAATGGCACTGCGACATTCTCAAATGACTGCTGACAAATATGAGGGCATGGGGTGCAAAGTCTACGGAGAACTGACTTTGATGAACTTTATCTTTAAACAAATGCATTACACAAACAAAACTAGAAACTTCAGCTTGCTCATTTTTATCAGTAAGAATTATATTATTAACCATGCAAAACAATGATGGTGAGTGGTTCTTTGACGTTGCCACAAGAGGTAACTCTAGAAAGCCAAGCCTCAGAATGATGTCCACTCTTCACCCTCTCCACCTCCACAACTCCCTCATCTCATTCCATTGAGAAAATGTTGAACAAAGGGAAGCTCGAGTAGTTCTTTGTGTCGCTGGGGCGATCTCCATCTACGCCAACACAAACAAAACATAACCTTTATCTGAAAGAAGCTGGGATGCAAAGGGGAGGAAAGTTTGCATCACTCATGGAGTCATGGCCAGTTCTCCATTCCAAGTTCTTGTGTATTGGGCATCAGACTGAATAAATTGACCATGGATTGGGAAAGCACACATTCACTGAGGGTGAAGATATGGGAGACCAGAATGCAAAACTTGGCTTGCATGCATACAAAGACACAAACTATGAACAGGACAGTAGGCCACTCGGCCCCTTGAGTCTGCTCTATCATTCAGCAAGATCATGGCTGATCTGATTGTAACTTCAAACACACATTCCTGCCAACCCCCAATAGCCGTTCACCCCCTTGTTAATCAAGAATCTATCTACTTCTGCCTTAAAAATATTGAAAGATTTGTCTTCCCTATATATTAGAGTTAAGGGATGGGATTATCTGGTCCTGCTTACCTGGAGACCGGGAAATCATGCCCAAGGTTGATGGATCTTTCAAAGGTTCGTCACCTTGTCTGTCCCGCCCATAATGATTACCCCAGCACGCAAGAAATCATAGAAATCATAGAAACCCTACAGTACAGAAAGAGGCCATTCGGCCCATCGAGTCTGCACCGACCACAATCCCCCCCAGGCCCTACCCCCATATCCCTACATATTTTACCCACTAATCCACACATCCCAGGACACTAAGGGGCAATTTTAGCATGGCCAATCAACCTAACCCGCACATCTTTGGAGTGTGGGAGGAAACCGGAGCACCCGGAGGAAACCCACGCAGACACGAGGAGAATGTGCAAACTCCACACAGACAGTGACCCAAGCCGGGAATCGAACCCAGGTCCCTGGAGCTGTGAAGCAGCAGTGCTAACCACTGTGCTACCGTGCCGCCCAAGACTGGAAGCTTTGCCCCTAGCTGTTTGAAGGATGACCAAGCCCCAAATAAAATATCATTTTTTTCGGTTCTGCAGTGAGATCAATTGATAAATCAAAGTCAGAAAAAGAAAGGAAAGATTTAAGGGTGAGTAATTTGGAAAGATTGTGATACTATGATGTTTCTGTCATGTCAACCTCAATGATATAGGCCAATGGAATATCACTGAATTAACAAAAATATCAGTAATTCCAACTAAAGTTTTTGCCAGTATTATGACATTTACAACAGACAACAAGTTATATAATGAATACACAAGAGTTGAAATCAAACCCAGTTTAATTCAATGAATTCACTGATTCAAACCATGGTACTCAAGCCCAAGGGTGGATTTTATGAGGAGTTGGATTACCCATCCTGCCCCCATGCTAAAATTTGATCAGCACCTCATTCATGGAAAATTGGGCTTCCACGCAGTGGTAATTAAGAGTGACCTTAATTGGATCAGAGAGGTGCTTCCACTTCCCAGGGACAGGAAGTCCTTTGATAGAGAGCTGTTGGAGAATAGGCATCTCGGTAGTTCCTAGCAGCGCCAGGAAAGAGTAGTGGTCACAGTTGAAAATGTAAATGTCGCCATAGACGCAGATGACCATAGGTTGCTCTCCCCTTTGACAGGGAGAGCTGATTGGTGGTGATTTAGCCTGAGGATCACCACACCTCAGGCGAGGGGTTCAGAAGGCAGGGTCCTTCATGGACAACCTCAGTCAGTACAAGAATTGAACCCACACTGTTGGCATCACTCTGCATCATGAACCATCAGCTTCTCAAGTTCAGCTTCTCAAGTTCTCTGTGGCAGCTTCTCAAGTTCAGAGACATACCAGAAATGATCCCATGGATCATTCAGAGATCCTACATGGACTTCAGTAAGGCCTTTGACAAGGTCCCTCATGGCATACTGGTGCAGAAGGTGAAATCGCATGGGATCAGAGGTGAGCTGGCAAGATGGATATAGAATTGGCTCGGCCATAGAAGACAGAGGGTAGCAGTGGAAGGGTGTGTTTCTGAATGGAGGGCTGTGACAAGTGGTTTTCCTCAGGGATCAGTGCAGGGACCTTTGCTGTTCATAATATATATAAATGATTTGGAAGAAAATGTAACTGGTTTGATTAGTAAGTTTGCGGATGACACAAAGGTTGGTGGATTTGCGGATAGCGATGAGGACCATCAGAGGATACAGCAGGATATAGACCGGTTGGAGGCTTGGATGGAGAGATGGCAGATGGAGTTTAATCCGGACAAATGTGAGGTCATGCATTTTGGAAGGTCTAATAACGACAGGAAATATACAGTAAATGGCAGAATCCTTAAGAGTATTGACAGGCAGAGGGATCTGGGTGTACAGGTACACAGGTCACTGAAAGTGACAACGCAGGTGGAGAAGATAATCAAAAGGCATACGGCACGCTTGCCTTCATCGGCCGGGGCATTGAGTTTAAAAATTGGCAAGTCATGTTACAGCTTTAGAGAACCTTAATTATGCCGCACTTGGAATACAGTGTTCAATTCTGGTCACCACACTACCAGGAGGATGTGGAGGCTTTGGAGAGAGTATGGAAAAGATTTACCAGGATGTTGCCTGGCATGGAGGCCATTAGATATGAGGAGAGGTTGGAGAAACTTGGTTTGTTCTCACTGGAACGATGGAGGTTGAGGGGCGACCTGATAGAAGTCTACAAGATTATGAGGGGCATGGACAGAGTGGATAGTCAGAAGCTTTTTCACAGGTGTAGCGGGATCCCTCTTTTTAACTCCACTGGGCTTATTTTAGGTTGGGTTCTCTGTCACCCAAACCCCACCAATGCCCGAGTGATTCTCTCTCTTGCCGATGGAACAATGGCCACCTTGCGTCTACTTCACTAGAGTAGCGCTCCCAAGAGAGAGAAAAGGAAACTGCTGCCTATCCACTACCTGGCAGCCTTTCCTGAGTGGGCGGTTTCGAAGCGCCCAGGGTACCCTCAGTTCTAGACTCCAGAATTATGGTAAGGAATATTTATATTGTGACTTAGTCAGAGATCATTGGTGAGAAATTGAAAAGATCAAAACGGACTCCAACGGAAGTCAAAGATATATATATATATATTTATTAAAACATCAAGGTCAAAGGTCACCAAACACCAGGAAAACAACACACCATGCCTTATGCTCTATAAGACTATAAGCTATGGAAGGAATACTAAAACGGACACCTCGGAATTCTTACTTTATACAAGTTTACCAGTGTCTTAAACTATGAAAGGTGCATGCAAAAGCCCCCCCACTTTCCCCAAAGCCTCATCCACTATGATGATCTCGGGAACTTTGCGAATTACCAGGGGATACTCACAATCCTAGTTTAAATTGCTCAGTGGGCTTCAGGCTGCGTACTGGAGACGACCGAGTGGAGAGTGCTGTCATGCTGGTCCGAAGAGAAAAAGAGAAAACATGGCCGGCCTGGCCATCCTTTTATATTGTAAACTTGAATTCTTTTTCCAGCCAACTCCGCCCCCCTTCCACCCGGCAGTTTCCACAGACAAAGGCTTGCTATGGTTATCTGCAGCTGCGATCTTACAGTCCATAGAGACCAGATGGTCCCATCCCAGGTGATAGGTCCCTTGCTGTCCTGTATTGTTCCATCGGAGATCGTTTAATTGTTTTCCCATTAGGGAAATGGGCTTCTCCTCGCTCTGGGACAAGGCCATTATCACCTGTATTGAGTCCAGACCAGGTGCATTGTCTTGCTGCCGGCCTAGTCTGGTGATGTCGTCAGGTCCTTTTGTTCTGCTGATAACCTAATCAGCAGTCTGTCTGGTTTCTGGCTGCTTGCAATTTTTGGACTGGGCCCCTTCACACACACACACACACAGGCTGGCTGGGCTCACTGACCAGGTCAAGTCCTGCAGTCAAGTGTGGCCACTTTCACAGTTCTTTAGGGTTCAAGTCCTTTTCCCAGCTCATAAAAAAAAGCCTGAGTTGCCCGAAAAACTTACAGATGCTCCTTCGATACGTCCAGACTCGCTCGGACCGTATCGACATAAATGTTTGAGGGGCAACACTTCTACTCCTTCGTGACTGTAAGCACCCCCTACTAACCCGCGAAGCTCTGTGTCCCGAGGAGTCCCCTTAATCTGAGCTACACCCCTTTTATATACAGCAACACAGAGAAAGGTGACATAGGTAGGTACATTACAACAATCCCTTGCAACATGCGGGATGGAAAAACATTAAATACAACAAGTACAGCAATAAACCAGCGGCCCCCAAACGTAGGGGTTACCGCATATATGTACAGAAACTTCACAGCATTGGGATACAGTAGCGGTTTTCCTTTTAACAACGGCTGGTATAATAGCTCCGTCTCGCGAGGGCACCATGCTAGTAGACGCACTTCAATCAAATTTAACACAACAGCGTAATGTACCCCCTGGTACAATACCTTCTTGGTGGGGACGAGCACTAGGCCATTCTCGGGCCCCTTGGTGGTTGTCGGACAGTTGTGGGGGTCGATCGGTTGGGCCGTGGGCAGGGGTCTCTTTACCTGAACCAGCAGTTCGGTAGCTTTCACAGTCATCCCAGCCCAGGGAGTTACGCATCCCTTCCCACTGCGGTCCCAATTTATCCCGCTCCCGGAGTCTTGCCACCACCTCACGAAGGTGATCGATGCCCCTTGTGGGCATATCCTGGCAGACCCCCATAGGCACAAATATATCCCCTGGTCATAAGCCCACCACTTCTCCCAACATACAGTAATCCCTCCTGGTGACCACATGATGGTCTGGTGGGTATCATTGTCCAGTCGTTCCCAGTCCGAGGATCGATCCCTCATGTCCGGGCTCAGCTTCCTGAGCCACCACCACCTCCCCAAAGGAACATCCCCCTTACAGGTTAAACACACCCGCCTGCCCTCAGTCACCCTAACCCGGTCAGTCGCCACCTGTATCTCTTTGCAGAGTACAGAGGCCTCTCCGTATGTGAAGCTCTGGTGGCTGGGGTACCTGGTCGAGTTCGACCCCAGCCACCCAGGCCACCTCCCCACGTGGGAGTAGCGTGCCTGCTCCGAGGCCACCAGGTCTCCCTGACCGGTAGTTACGAGGGGTGCCCTGCCGCCAGAGCACCCATATACCAACGACTCCTCCATTTCCCCTCTGCGGGTCTCGCACATCTCCAGGCACATTGTTAGACTCAGTATCCATATGGCAGGATGACCCATCTGTAAAACAAAACAGAAGACCTCCTTGCCTCCACATTGCCGTCCACCCTTCCTGGAACCACTTCAAACGGAAGGGCGCCATTGTATTCCTCGCTTGCAGTTACCGCTTTTGAAATTGCCGCCGTGCAATTTCACAAGCTGCCGGCTGCGGTACTGTATTTCGCAGCCCGGCTCCCCAGGGTCCTAGTGCCCTGCGCCCATTCTTAAACCGTGGAAGTTCCCGACCTCCACACTACTGTTCCCAATTCGGAATACATCACATACACAGAATAATCTACACGGTAAACTACTAAAACAACCAGAACGTGAATCCTATATCTATTTACACAGCCACCCGTCTCCGGGTGGCCAACTTAAAACTGATCCTCACCCTGCTGAGGCCAGTCGTCTGCCTGGCCCGACCGTCCGGTCCGGACCTCCATGGGCCGAGGGTCCTGACTGCCCCTGGCCTCCCCTTCCCCAAAGGGTTTCCGGAATCCCTCTCCGTTCCCTGCGGAGACTGGGCTACCCGTGGCCACACTTGGTAGTGTCCCACGCCTTCTACTTTCCACCCGGGCCCTTTTGCTGCGGGGTCGGGCCCCGAGTGCCATGTGTGAGGGAGACCACCTTACCGGGGGTCTGGAGACCCTGCTGCTCCGACGACCCCTCCCTGACTCCCATACCAGAGGTGATACCTCCATCTCCTCTGCCTCCCTAACTTCGGCCTCACTGAGGCCGTTGACCTGATGCTCGGGTAGTTTAAAATTACCCGGGCTGGGTGCTTGTATCACCGTTAACCTCACTGCGGCCGCTACCTCCGGTGCTGCCCAGCTGGGACAGCACATTGTCACCTGTTGGGTAACGGTGGGGTCAGGTATTTCCCCTACTGTTTCCACCTCTACGGGGGCTTCCTCACTTGCTACCCCCTTCCTCACTCCCTTCTTGCTCTTCCCGGCCCTGGTGGGGTCAAAGAGCTTGCATTGGTTTACATGAAACCATTTCACCTTGCGGGGGAGCTGAACAGCGTATACCATGGGGCTGGCCTTGTCCACTATACTGTACGGCCCCGCGTACAGTGGCTCAAAGGTCCCCACCCGCGCGAAATTGCGGACCATCACCTGCTCCACTATGGCCCACTCGTGAGTTGTGCTGGGCTCCAGCAGCAGCCTGTTTCTGCGGTGCTGGGCCCCATGTTACTGGCTGCCTGCCAGTGAACCTGCTTCAGCTGTTCCAACAGCTGTCTTGCGAACTTATCCCTATTGACCTCCCTGAGCTGTCCCTCTGTCAGGGCAGGTACCATGACATGAATCGGAGTCCTCATGACTCACCCGGTCATGAGCTCGTGTGGGGAATATCCTGTACTCCTGGACTGACTAGCCCGGATCCCCATGAGTACTCGGGGCAGAACTTCCACCCACCGGTTAGGAGAGTTGCCGGTCTCCTTCCGCAACCTCTCTTTAATGGTGCGGTTCAACCTCTCTACAGGACCCGAGGACTGGGGGTTATAGGCCACATGCCATTTTGCCCTGATGCCCAGGACCTTAAGGGTCGCCTGCATGACCTGCCCCGTGAAATGACTCCCCTGGTCCGACTCCACAAACTGCGGGAGTCCCCACCTGGAGAACACCTCCCTGACTAGGATCTTGGCTGTGCCTACAGCGGTGGCTGTTCGGCACGGGAAGGCTTCCACCCACTTCGAAAACACATCCACTAATACAAGGCAGTACTTGTATCCCCCTGCAGCGGTGGGAAGGGGTCCAATATAGTCAATCTGTACCGACTGCCAGGGCCCATCCACCCTACGGACGTGCCCCAGCGAAGCCTTCCTCTTTTGGGGATCGGGGTTATTCGTGGCACACACTAAACAGTTCGCACAAAAGTCACGAACGTCCTCCCGGAGGCCAGGCCACCATCCTACCTTCTCTACCCGCTGCCAGGTGGTCTCGGGACCGGGGTGTCCTGCTCCCGGGCTCTCATGAGCTACCTCTATGAATTCCCTCCTATGCTGGGAAGGCACTATCCACTGGTCCCCTCGAAAGAGCATGCCTTCCTTTAAGGTCATGTCCTTCTCTCCATAAGGACCCTCTACACTTTCCTGCCTACCCAGGGCTGCTATGGCGGTCTTCAACTTGGGGTCCTGTGCCTGAACAGTGGCTAGGTCTGGGGCCAAGGTCACTCTTGGATCCCCTCTCCGGAACTGTCCCCTGACTGCTGCCACCTGTCCTTCCTCGTAAGGATCCCACTCTACCCCGTACCTAGCCCCCTCTCTGGCCAGACTGTCTGCCCTCTGGTTCCCCTCACCCCGTGGCTCTGTCTTGGAGTGGGCTTTAACCTTATGGATGTACCTATCCCCGCCCTCTCCTACAGCAGCCACTATCCTCTCTAACAGGGGTTTTGTGACGAGGGGCTTCCCATCCGAGGAGGTGTACCCTCGGCGGGACCAGATGGCCAGATACTCCGTGCACAAGTTGCACGTAAACATGCTGTCCGAGCAGATGGTGTATGGAATGGGGAAACGCTCCGGATGTGTGACCACATACATCACTGCGGCCAGCTCTGCCTGCTGAGCACTCAGTGTGTGGGGGAGCTTGAGGGCCAGGGCTATCTCTGCTTTGGGGTCCCAGATCCCACAACCCGTGAATCTGATGCCCCCCAATACGGAACTGGATCCGTCTACGTATATCTCCCTACCCGTGGGATGCAGCCCTGCCCGAAAACCAAAACCTGCCTCCCATACCCCCTCTACGGAACAATGGTGTGGCTCCCCTGGGTACACCAGGTTGGCTGCGAGCTGTGGCTCACTCAGCCCCTTCACCCGTAGCGCCATTTGGGACAACAAGAGAGTCCACCGGGTGATCCTGGCACTACTGACTGTGCCATCTTTAATCCGGCCGTTTAACAACATTTGGGTTGGGGTGTGATGGGTCAGGAGGGTGTTGGGTGCCATTCTAATAAAAACCTGCACCCGCTTCACCGCCCAGTATGTGGCTAGCAGGTGCCGTTCACAGTTGGAGTATGCCCGCTCCACTTCTGTGAGAACTCGGGAGGAATACACCACTGGCCTCAACTTGCCATGCCGTTCTTGGAGGAGTACAGCACTCAGGCTATCACTGCCTGCTGCTACCTCCAGGAAAAATTCCTCCCGGGGGTCAATGGCTCCCAAAGCTGGGGCCTTTTGCAAGTCCTCCTTGAGTCGGACGAATGCCGACTTGCACTTGCTGTCCCACTCCCATTCCACCCCCTTGTGCAGCAGCCTGAGCAGAGGCGCTGCAGTCGCGGCATAATCTTCAATGAAGTCACGGCAATAGCCTGTGACTCCCAAAAAGGATCGTACCCCCCTAACGTCTACCGGGACTGGGAGTTCCTGCACTGCCTGTCTCCTGGCCGCATCTATCCCTCTCTCCCCAGCCCTAAGGGTTAAACCCAGGAACTTGACCTCCCTCAACCCGATCTGGGCTTTCTTGGGGTTAACTTTTAACCATCCCTTATGGAGTAACCCCAACAACTCGTCTAACAGGGGGCCATGTTCCTCGCTACTGTCTGTGAACAGTAGTATATCGTCCACATACTGGACCAGTCTGTGGGGCTCACTAAACTCTTTCAGGCATTCGGCCATGCACTGGTGAAAAATGCTGGGGCTGTTGTGGAAACCCTGTGGGAGACAGCTCCATGTATACTGCTGCCCCTTAAACGTGAAGGCGAACTTATACTGGTCCTCCCGCCTGACTGGGATGGACCAAAACCCATTCGAAATATCCAGCACTGTAAAAACAGAGGCTGATGCTGGAATTTCTCCTAACAGGTCCGCCACGGCTGCTACCGTTGGGGCGCATGCCGGAATATTCTTATTAAGGACTCTGTAGTCCACTGTGGCCCTCCAGGAATTATCTGGCTTCCTCACCGGCCAGAGCGGTGAGTTCACATGTGTGGCAATTGGCTTCAAAATGCCTTGCCCTACCAGTGAATTTAGGGCCACCTCTAAATCTGCTTCCGCTTCCCGGGGGAAACTATACTGTTTCTGAGGTCGGGACATGGGGTCTCCATCTATCCTGACCTCTGTCCCAGTGACCCTCCCGCAATCGTGCTTGTGGGTCGCAAAGGCGGCTAAATTCTTCCGGACATACCCCCTATATTCCTCCAAGGTATTCCCTACCATGGCTTCCAAATCATACCCCTCCTTGGGTTTCACTACACACAAAGCCCCCCTTTCTTGTGCCCTCTCTATGACCATGACCTCTTTCTCAGCCCCTTCCCCTGCTATGCCCCACAAACAGTGGTTCCTCAGGTCCACCAAGACCTGATGAGCCACTATAAAATCGGCGCCTGGATCCCCTTTCCCTCCTGCTCCCATCTCATCAGGACGCATTTCCACCGCGCCTGGAGTGTCCCCAACCTGATGGACAGGGGAACAGAGAAAAAACCTGTCTTCTCCTTTCCCGTGAAGCCGACAAGACTGTAGGGCGCCCCGCTGGATAGAGGGGATGTTTGGGGATTGTCCGTGTGGACAATGGTACTGGAAGCACCTGTGTCCAGTTGATGGAGAGGATCCTGAGAGACAGGATTTATGATCATCTAGAGAAGTTTAGTATGATCAAAAGTAGTCAGCACGGCTTTGTCAAGGGCAGGTCGTGCCTTACGATCCTGGTTGAGTTCTTTGAAAATGTGACCAAACACATTGACGAAGGAAGAGCGGTGGATGTGGTCTATATGGACTTCAGCAAGGCGTTCGATAAGGTCCCCCATGCAAGACTTCTTGAGAAAGTGAGAGGGCATGGGATCCAAGGGGCTGTTGCCTTGTGGATCCAGAACTGGCTTGCCTGCAGAAGGCAGAGAGTGGCTGTGGAGGGGTCTTTCTCTGCATGGAGGTCAGTGACCAGTGGAGTGCCCCAGGGATCTGTTCTGGGACCCTTGCTGTTTGTCATTTTCATAAATGACCTGGATGAGGAAGTGGAGGGATGGGTTGGTAAGTTTGCTGACGACACCAAGGTAGGTGGTGTTGTGGATAGTTTGGAGGGATGTCAGAAGTTGCAGCGAGACATAGATAGAATGCAAGACTGGGCGGAGAAGTGGCAGATGGACTTCAACCCGGATAAGTGTGTGGTGATCCATTTTGGCAGATCCAATGGGATGAATCAGCAGTATAATATGAAGGGTACCATTCTTAGCAGTGTAGAGGATCAGAAGGACCTTGGGGTCCGGGTCCATAGGACTCTTAAATCGGCCTCGCAGGTGGAGGATGCGGTCAAGAAGGCGTACGGCGTACTGGCCTTCATTAATCGAGGGATTGAGTTTAGGAGTCGGGAGATAATGCTGCAGCTTTATAGGACCCTGGTTAGACCCCACTTGGAGTACTGCGCGCAGTTCTGGTCACCTCATTACAGGAAAGATGTTGAAGCCATTGAAAGGGTGCAGAGGAGATTTACAAGGATGTTGCCTGGATTGGGGGGCATGCCTTATGAGGATAGGTTGAGGGAGCTTGGTCTCTTCTCCCTGGAGAGACGAAGGATGAGAGGTGACCTGATAGAGGTTTACAAGATGTTGAGAGGTCTGGATAGGGTAGACTCTCAGAGGCTATTTCCAAGGGCTGAAATGGTTGCTACGAGAGGACACAGGTTTAAGGTGCTGGGGGGTAGGTACAGAGGAGATGTCAGGGGTAAGTTTTTCACTCAGAGGGTGGTGGGTGAGTGGAATCGGCTGACGTCGGTGGTGGTGGAGGCAAACTCGTTGGGGTCTTTTAAGAGACTTCTGGATGAGTACATGGGATTTAATGGGATTGAGGGCTATAGATAGGCCTAGAGGTGGGGATGTGATCGGCGCAACTTGTGGGCCGAAGGGCCTGTTTGTGCTGTGGCTTTCTATGTTCTATGTTCTATGTAACTCCCGACCACATCCTGGACCTCCATCCTGACCCAGGGTCTCCCGCATGGGCCATACTCTAATAGAACATAGAACATAGAACATTACAGCGCAGAACAGGCCCTTCGGCCCACGATGTTGCACCGACCAGTTAAAAAAAAAACTGTGACCCTCCAACCTAAACCAATTTCTTTTCGTCCATGAACCTATCTACGGATCTCTTAAACGCCCCCAAACTAGGCGCATTTACTACTGATGCTGGCAGGGCATTCCAATCCCTCACCACCCTCTGGGTAAAGAACCTACCCCTGACATCGGTTCTATAACTACCCCCCCTCAATTTAATGGACATAGGAAGGTGGGCTGCCCCGCTGGCAGTCATAAGGGAGCTCGTGGTGCGGGTGCGGGCTGGCCCTGGCCTGTTGCCATCGCTACCTGCCCGGACCCTGTTGCCTTGGTCTGCAGATAAGCCAGCAGATCCTTTACACCGATTGTCTCCGGGGTAAGTGCTCCTACCACCGGGGTTGGTGTCTTTTTCATGGGAGCCCTTTCCTCCCTGCTCGGGTTCCTACACTCCCTCCTGAAGTGCCCGGGCTTCCCACACCCGTAGCACACCGGCCTCCGGTCTGAGGCCCGGCTGCCTTCCTGCTTCCACTCCCTCCTAGGGAGGGGTGCCGGTGCGACCTCATGCACCTTGCCCTTATGTGGCTGTTCCTCACTTCTCTCCCCGTTGCGATACGCAAGGGTGAGCTTTCTTATTACCTCCGCCTCGTTAAGGTTGGGGTCCAGCGGGTCGAACCAATGCTCGGCCTTTGCCCTAACTCGCGGAAGGCAGTTAGCCACGAGAGTCTTCAGCCAGTGGGCTGTCCTCTCGTCCAGATGCTGCCTGTCTAAGGGAGTCCCACACGCTCCCTCATACACCGTCCACAGCCTGTCTGCGAACATGTCCGGGGACTCTGCGACTTGCTGCCTTGTCTCCCACACCCTCGTGAAGGGACTACCCTGATTTAACCCCATGGCCTCCAGAACTGCTGTCTGTGCTGCTACCCATGTGGCAGGTCTTCCCCCTTCCCTGGAGGTCACTGCCTTACATAGATATGAGTCGAGGGTCATCAGCAGTAGTTTCACCCGTTCCACCTCATCACAATCATTTATGTCAGCTGCCTGCTGCACCTCCATAAAATGTAATGACGGGTCTCCCGCCCTTGTCAGTCTTGGGATGTGGGTTACCATCCCCCTGAGCACATGTGCCCCATGGGGAATTATTATATTGCTCTCTATCGGTCCCCTTGCGTCCCCTCCCACCGGGGGACCATACTTTCTTTGTCTAACTGGGCACATCTGCCCCACCTGGGGCTGTTGCCCCCCTGCCTCATCGGCATCCGGCTCTCCCTCCATGCTCGATAGCCCCACCACTCCGGGGTGTGCTACCCATGTCGGAGACACCACAACCTGGGGATACTCCACTGACCCCCCTTGGACCTGCCCCTCCCTGGACGTCCCGAACCCGACCTGCTGACCCGGACACATGACCGGCATCTCAGGCAGCGGTCTCTTCCCTTTCCCAAAGGAATGGTGCGCTATACCCGGTGGACACGCCGCCACCTGGGGGTACCCCGTTGACCCCCCTTGGACCTGCCCCTCTCTGGACAGCCCGAACCCCACCTGCCGACCCGGACACGTTTCCGGCGCCTCAGGAGGCGGTCTATTCCCCTTAGCACCTTGGGAATCATCCGCTGCGAGGAGCCCTCTGCCCCTAGGGGACCCTCCTGGACCTCCCAGGTGCACCCGTCCCCTGACCTTGGACAGAGCCTCCTCCAGCTCTTCTATCCGTGCCTGGCACGGCCCATGCTCGCCGTCACCTAACTCGCTCGTCGCAAGCCACCCTGTATGCTGCCTGGATGTCCCTGAACCTCCCTTCCAGCTCCTTGTACCTCTGCGCACCTTGAGCCAGGAGTTCCTGGGCCTTCCGTTCCCTCTCCTTTGCCTCAACTACCTGGCATTGGAGGAATTCCTTTTCGTATCGGTGCGACTCGCTAGCTTGTAGGATGCACTGCCTCGCATCAGTTAATTCATTAAATAACTGTTCCTCTGCTCTAGCGCTGTCCCCGGCGCTGGCCCCAACTTTGCTCAACTCTCCTTCCAGAACAGCAATTCTCCTTTCCATTTTGGCTACCTGCTGGGACAGGCAGGCTAGCCAAACTGCCTTTTCCAACCCTTTAGTGTATTCCTTGCTCTCTGTCCATGCAGCCGCAGCCATTACGGGCTGCTCTGCATTGATTAGTGCGAATACCCACGTTTTGGTGAGGTTGACCTTTTTCCACAGATATGAGGAGATTCTCTCCTCCATTTTGCTTCTTTCCCTCACCCCCTCTGACAAGTCACATATTCCAGACGACCGGAGTCCTGTCGCGGCCGCCATTGTAGCAGGATCCCTCTTTTTAACTACACTGGGCTTATTTTAGGTTTGGTCCTCCGTCACCCAAACCCCACCAATGCCCGAGTGATTCTCTCTCTTGCCGATGGAACAATGGCCACCTTGCGTCTACTTCACTAGAGTAGCGCTCCCAAGAGAGAGAAAAGGAAACTGCTGCCTATCCACTACCTGGCAGCCTTTCCTGAGTGGGCGGTTTCGAAGCGCCCAGGGTACCCTCAGTTCTAGACTTCGGAATTATGGTAAGGAATATTTATATTGTGACTTAGTCAGAGATCATTGGTGAGAAATTGAAAAGATCAAAACGGACTCCAACGGAAGTCAAAGATATATATATATTTATTAAAACATCAAGGTCAAAGGTCACCAAACACCAGGAAAACAACACACCATGCCTTATGCTCTATAAGACTATAAGCTATGGAAGGAATACTAAAATGGACACCTCGGAATTCTTACTTTATACAAGTTTACCAGTGTCTTAAACTATGAAAGGTGCATGCAAAAGCCCCCCCACTTTCCCCAAAGCCTCATCCACTATGATGATCTCGGGAACTTTGCGAATTACCAGGGGATACTCACAATCCTAGTTTAAATTGCTCAGTGGGCTTCAGGCTGCGTACTGGAGATGACCGAGTGGAGAGTGCTGTCATGCTGGTCCGAAGAGAAAAAGGGAAAACATGGCCGGCCGGGCCATCCTTTTATATTGTAAACTTGAATTCTTTTTCCAGCCAACTCCGCCCCCCTTCCAACTGGCAGTTTCCACAGACAAAGGATTGCTATGGTTATCTGCAGCTGCGATCTTACAGTCCATAGAGACCAGATGGTCCCATCCCAGGTGATAGGTCCCTTGCTGTCCTGTATTGTTCCATCGGAGATCGTTTAATTGTTTTCCCATTAGGGAAATGGGCTTCTCCTCGCTCTGGGACAAGGCCATTATCACCTGTATTGAGTCCAGACCAGGTGCATTGTCTTGCTGCCGGCCTAGTCTGGTGATGTCGTCAGGTCCTTTTGTTCTGCTGATAACCTAATCAGCAGTCTGTCTGGTTTCTGGCTGCTTGCAATTTTTGGACTGGGCCCCTTCACACACACACACACACAGGCTGGCTGGGCTCACTGACCAGGTCAAGTCCTGCAGTCAAGTGTGGCCACTTTCACAGTTCTTTAGGGTTCAAGTCCTTTTCCCAGCTCATAAAAAAAAGCCTGAGTTGCCCGAAAAACTTACACAGGGTGGAAGAGTCAATTACGAGGGGGCATAGCTTTAAGGTGCGAGGGGCATAGGTTTAAGGTACGAGGCAAGTTTTTTACACAGAGGGTGGTGGGTGCCTGGAACTCACTGCCAGGGGAGGTAGTGGAAGCAGATACGATAGTGAGTTTTAAGGGGCGTCTGGACAAATACATGTCCTAGGAGCTGGCAATAAGCAAATTTAAAGTTTTGGTGGCATTTTCCATCATTTAAAAATACAATAAAACAGACATACAGGGCCCGATTTTACCATTTTGATTCTAAGTGCTGGGCGCACTTGAATCTGGGAGTGTTCCGGATCCGACTTTTAGACTCGTTCTCCGGCGCCCCCATACGCACTCTGCCTGAAATAAAATCAGCGATTCTGAATTGTGGTGCAGAAGCCTGTGGGTACTTGTCACACACCAAAACCTAGAGCTCCGATCAGAGCCTTCAACTGTGCATGCGCTGTAAAAAAAGTAGAAAAACGCTCCCTTGCCACATCGCTCTTGGGTCGGATAATGCCTCCCCCTGGCCCCCACAGACATTGTCCCATCCCCACAACATAACTGATCCCCTTATCCCCCCACCCCACCCCCCACTACTCAGACTGATCATGGCCCCTTGCCCCCCTTCCCCTCCACCAATCGCACGCAGAGTGGCAGCGGACACCTCCTTCTCCCCCAACGATCGCTCGCAGAGTGGTATCAGATCCCCCTCCTGCCTCAACCCCCCACCAGAGAGCCACTTGACCCACTCACTCCCCCCCACCAGAGAGCCATCTGGCCCACCTCCCTCTCCCCCCAGAGAGCCATCTGATCCACCTCCCTCCTCCCCCAGTGAGCTATCTGACTCGCCTCTCTCCCCCCAATCAGAGAGCCACCTGACCCCTCCCTCCACCCACACCAGAGACCCATCTGACCCACTCCCTCCCCCTCCACCAGAGAGCCATCTGACCTGCCTTCCTCCCCCTTCAGCGAGCCATCTGACCTGCCTCCTATTGCCCCACCAGAGAGCCATTAGACCCACCTCCCTCCTCCCACACCAGGGAGCCATCTGACCCACCTCCCCACCCCCCATCACCAGAGAGCCATTTGAACCGCATCCCCTCCCCCTGCCACCAGAGAGCCATTTGACCCGCCTTTCTAACCGATCTGAGACAGAGAGCAGTTGGAAGCTCTGAACCTACCTCCTCAGAAGCTGGAGCGCCTGAATCGGACCATTATGGACCATGTCTATTTGGCGCCAAATCTGGACGGGCAAACGCAGTGGTAAAGGGGGAAGTGCCGGTAAGTTTGGGTGTGCAGCTCATTAAGTCAATTTAAATGCAGTCCCAATGGCGCAGTCCCAATGGCGGCCATTTTCGGTGATTGGTAAAGGGGGAACGGGCACAGAGGCGGGCACGGATCATGTTACTCGCCTCATGTCCAACTTGACCAAGTTTTCATGCCTGCAAACGGGTGCAGCTTGATGGTAAAATCGGGCCCACAATGTCAGTGTTATAAATAAGAAATTCATGAAAATGAAACTGTTATGAGAAAAGCCAAGGGCCTGGGTTTTTAGCTTTTCGAGAGAGTGCGACTGGTGGGATCAGAAGTCGATGCGATTTCCGCTCATGCCAGGATTGGCTCCTTGCATCAAGTATACATTGGCTGGCCAATCACATGCCGGCCATGAAGAAAGATGTCCTGAGAGAGGCTTAATGTTGTCGGTCATAGCAGGAAGATGATGGGCACAGTGACCAATAAGGGTGCAGGTCAGGGTTTAAAATACCTGAAGGCTGGTAGTTAGAAACATAGAACATAGAAAAACTACAGCACAAAACAGGCCCTTCGGCCCCAGGTTGTGCCGAACATATCCCTACCTTTTAGGCCTACCTTTAACCCTCCATCCTATTAAGTCCCACGTACTCATCCAGGAGTCTCTTAAAAGACCCCATTGAGTTTGCCTCCACCACCATTGACGGCAGCCGATTCCACTCGCCCACCACCCTCTGTGTGAGAAACTTCCCCCGAACATTTCCCCTGTACCTACCCCCCAGCACCTTAAACCTGTGTCCTCTTGTTGCAGACATTTCCACCCTGGGAAAAAGCCTCTGAGAGTCCACCCGATCTATGCCTCTCAACATCTTATATACCTCTATTCGGTCTCCTCTCATCCTACGTCTCTCCAAGTAGAAAAGACCGAGCTCCCTCAGCCTATCCTCATAAAGCTTGCTACTCAATCCAGGCAACATCCTTGTAAATCTCCTCTGCACCCTTTCAATCTTTTCCACATCCTTCCTGTAATGAGGCGACCAGAACTGAGCACAGTACTCTAAGTGGGGTCCGACGAGGGTCTTATATAGCTGCATCATTATCCCCGGACTCCGAAACTCAATCCCTCGATTGATAAAGGCGAGCACACCATACGCCTTCTGAACCACCTCCTCCACCTACAGGGCTGATTTTAGAGTCCTATGGACCTCGACCCCAAGGTCCTCCTGATCCTCTACAGTACTAAGAGTCTTTCCCTTTATATTGTACTCCTTCATCCCATTTGACCTGCCAAAATGGACCACTACGCATTTATCTGGGTTGAAGTCCATCTGCCACTTCTCCACCCAGTCTTGCATCCTATCTATGTCCCTCTGTAACTTCTGCCATCCCTCCAGACTATCCACAACCCCACCAACCTTCGTGTCATCGGCAAGCTTACCAACCCATCCCTCCACTTCCTCATCCAGGTCTTTTGTGAAAATGACAAAAAGCAAGGGTCCCAGAACAGATCCCTGGGGCACACCACTGGTGACCGACCTCCATTTAGAAAAAGACCCATCTATACCCACTCTCTGCCTCCTTTGGGCAAGCCAGTTCAGGATCCACAGGGCAGCAGCCCCTTGGATCCCATGCCCTCTCTCTTTTTCTAGAGGCCTTGCATGGGGGACCTTTTCGAACGCCTAGCTAAAATCCATAGAAACCACATCTACCGCTTTCCCTTCGTCAATGTGTTTAGTCACATTTTCGAAGAACTCCACCAGGCTCGTAAGGCACGATCTGCCTTTGACAAAGCCATGCTGTGTATTCTTGAGCATACTAAACCTCTCTAAATGCTCATACATCTTGTCCCTCAGGATCTTCTCCATCAGCTTACCAACCACTGAGGTTAGACTCACTGGACGGTAATTTCCTGGGCTATCCCTATTCCCCTTCTTGAAAATAGGAACCACATCCGCAATCTTCCAATCCTCCGGCACCTTTCCCGTCTCCATTGACGACGAAAAGATCATCGCCAGAGGCTCTGCAATCTCTTCCCTCGCCTCCCACAGTAACCTGGGATACATCCCATCCGGACCCGGTGACTTATCTATCTTGATGCCATTCAAAGATTACAGCTCAACCTCTTTGTTAAAGTCCACATACTCAATCTTTTCCGTCCACCGCAAGCCCGCAGGTCCTTCTCCTCTGTGAAAACCGAGGCAAAATGCTCATTAAGCACCTCTGCCATTTCTACTTGTTCCGTACAGATTTTCCCGCCTTCACCTTTTATAGGCCCTATTCCTTCACGTCTCATCCTTTTACTCTTCACATATCTATAGAATGCCTTAGGGATTTCCTTAATCCTACCTGCCAAGGCCTTCTCGTGGCCCCTTCCGAATCTCCTAATTTCCTTCTTTAATCCCTTCCTACAAGTTGTATACTCATCTAGATCCCTATCTTCTAGAAGAAGAATCCAAGGATTCACTTTTAGTTTTGTGTTTAGAGTCAGAAGCTGTCCTGGTTGTCAAGTGGCAGGCAGGCTTTCTCTCTCCTCTCCTTGGTCTTGTAAATTCTGCTGGCTAGCTGGAAGCAAGTCTCCTGGCCTTCCTGGAATGAAAGTTGTGCTGTTGATGGTTTGCTAGCAAATAACAAGAGTCTCTCTCTCTCTCTCCCTGGTGACTTCAAGCTTGTCTGTGTGTGTATCAAGAGAATTGCAGCATCCACCAAAGGACTAAGTTCCAGCATCATGTAAGCATTTGTATTTTCTGTGCTAAACCTGTAGCAAATGTTTTATTTTTGAGATTTTTTTAGTTGGAACAGTATTTAGCTGCTAAGTTTATGCAATGTCATGGTTGAGTTTTCTCTGGTTTGTAATGGGTAAAAGCTATTGCTAATTTTCTTTCTATACATGTTAACCGTATTCTTAAATAAACTTTGTTTGATAAAAGCTCCCTAGTGGGTCATTTGAATCATACCTGAAGTGCAAAATCTCATAGTTACCCCAGCCAAATTCAAATTGCAAAACTTATGACCCAGATGGGCTTCATAAAATGCTCTGGAGTTTCTGACCTGCACGGTGCTGTTACGGTCTGCAGTATGTCATGCAGACTTGGAGCCCATGCCAGGCAGAATGAGAATGTCTGGTACCAGTCTGTCACCACGCCTGGCTTCTCCAACAATAAGGTCTCACAAGTGATAATTTCTCATTAGTATTGTGTATTGGTAAAAATATACCTTCGTCTTTATTAGTAAAATTTCAGATAATGTGCTTCATTAAATTATTAGGAAAGAGGCCTGGGAGTCATGCAGCACTCACATACAAGTCTACAAAGTTTATTTCAGAGTTTCAGACTTGGGTGGAGGGTGACAGGGTTGCCTCATCAGTACCAGTTAAGGTGCTGTTTCCATGCCATCACCCTGCCTCCTTGCTTCAGATTCCGAACAGAAAGTCCTCTGAACAAGGCCTCCCTGCCTCCCATGAACATCCTCACATTGGTCTCCACCTCCTCACCATGGTGCTCCTCAGACCCTGGTGTAGCTTGTTGAAAGGTCGCCAGTACCAAATATTTTTCTTAGGCTATTGACTTCATGACTGTTGACACAGCTGCACTACCACAAATGATCCTTGAACAGTGAGTTGCGAGAGAAACACTGTTCAGATTCCTTGGACTAATCACCCACCCCAATTCTGAAATACACCCTTCAGCAAACAGTGTCACACACAGCTGCCCCTCTGAACCCACTGCAGCTCATTGGGACAGACAGTAAACTCAGTGGGATCTGCTTCAGCCATGGCAGATCTAAGAATCCAGGTGGCCCAGAGTTCATTGACAATCTCCTCCTTCAGGCTGCTGAGCAAGGCAGGAAGTCCTCTTACTGAAGACTGATGGGAAGAGACCTGCTCAATGAACAAAGTGAGGAAGTAGTGGAGGCAGTCAGCAGCTGTCCAGAGAACCTGGATCCATTCCCAGAAGCAGATCAAAAACTTCTTCACAGGATCAGGGTGAGTGACAACATTAAGAACAGAAAAAATAGGAGAAGCAGTCGACCATTCAGCCCCTTGATCCCACTTCAGCGGTCAATAATATCTGAGACTGGAGGCGCGCTAACTGTTACTATTGAGGAAGCACAAAAGGGTTTTAGGCATTGATAAGGTAGATAGTCAACATCTTTTCTCAAAGGTAGGGGAGTCTAAAACTAGAAGGTATAGATAGGTTTAAGGTGAGAGGGAAGAAATACAAAAGGGTCCAGAGGAGCAATTCTTTCACACAGAAGGTGCATGGAAACAGCACCTTAACTGGTATTGATGAGGCAACCCTGTCACCCTCCACCCAAGTCTGAAACTCTGAAATAAACTTTGTACACTTGTATGTGAGTGTCTGGAATGAGCTGCCAGAAGCAGTAGTAGAGGCGGGTACAATTATGCCATTAAAAAGCATTTGTCAGTTACATGACCAAGATGGGTATGGAAGGACATGGGCCGAATGTGGGCGATTGGGACTAACTTAGTGGTTAAAAACTGGGTGACATGGACAAGTTGGGCCAAAGGACCTGTTTTCATGCTGGAAACCTCTATGACTCTATGTGAAGCAGCAGACAGGTTCATTTAATAGATGTTCACATTATAGCGTTCAAATCCCAACTGCTGGAAATCTGCGGAGACCCTGATAATGTCACAGAGTGATCACATGACCATCCTCCTAAAAGGACCAATCACATGACAATCCTCCGAAAAGGACCTAAAAGGACTGGGCGGCACGGTAGCACAGTGGTTAGCACTGCTGCTTCACAGCTCCAGGGATCTGGGTTCGATTCCTGGCTTGTGTCACTGTCTGTGTGGAGTTTGCACATTCTCCTCGTGCCTGCGTGGGTTTCCTCTGGGTGCTCCGGTTTCCTCCCACGGTCCAAAGATGTGCGGGTTAGGTTGATTTGCCATGCTAAAATTGCCCCTTAGTGTCCTGACATGCGTAGGTTAGAGGGATTAGTGGGTAAAATATGTAGGGATATGGGAGGAGGGTCTGGGTGGGATTGTGGTCGGTGCGGACACGATGGGCCGAATGTACTGTAGGGTTTCTATGATCTATGAGGACCATGCCACAACACAATAACTCCCCAAATGAGTCATGACAAAAAAGATTATGGCTGATCTAACGTGGCCTTAACTCTTAACTCTGAGACAGTCCTCCTCACTTCCATCTTATTTTGATAGTGTGCCCTCTCGATCTAGATTGGCTCTGAGGGGAAAAGTGTTTTCAGCATGGCACAGTCGGCCTGTGGAAAGGCTGCTGCTGAGTGGCAGAACGACACTGACCCTAGAAGCTGAAGCAAGCGGGCAAGGTGATAACATTGTGATTTCTATAGTCTGAATAATGAACCCATTCTCATGCATTTCCACAGAAGAGGGCCCAGAATGTCAGGGAGAGGGTACAGATCGGTGGCAGTGCCCCCTGATTGTCATTCTAATAACCATGGAGGAAGAGATGCTGCAGTTGGCTGGCTACCAGGGAGACCGCTCCATCACCGATGGTGAGGCTGGAGCACCCCACGGAGGAAGATGAGTCCCTCCAATAATGAACCAAGTGGGGATCAATTGGAAATTACAAGTGACAGTAACAAACAGGTGCCTAAGCTGCAGGCTCTGTGGGCTCACATCGGAATGGTCAGTGCAGTGACAGGCAGCTATTATCTCCGGGGTCATATCCCAACTCTGAGGAGGAGGAAGAGATGGAGGGCGGTTCTCAGAGGGTGCACCATCCCACTCTTACTCGACACTCTCCACCAGCTCAAATACTGTCACCTCAGAGGGTATGAGGCGAGTTACAGAATTAGGGTCATCACCCGGTTTAAGCACTGTACGAATGTCAGAGCAGCAGTCTGCCCTCTGACCCTCAGAGGATTGTGGGAGACTTGACCAATGTGATCCCCAGGCTGATGATGAAGCTCTAGAGCTGTGACAAAAGAGAAAGCGCTCGGGGCTCTGCAGAACCCCCCCTCCCTCCCCCACCCCGCCCCAATCCCGTATGTGACAGGATCTGGTGGAGTTTCCAGAAAAAGTGATTGGCTGCAGTGAGTGCGGAATGTGGAGCTTTGGTTCACTCGGTTGCTGATGTGCTGGAATTCAGGAGAAGCTCTCATTATGAGAGCCTCCCTGGCATTTATATCTTGCGGCCTTCCAAGTGGAAGGGGAAGCAATCAAACAGGGCTGCTTTATCCCAGATGGTGTTGAGCTTCCTGATTGTTATTTGAGCTGCACTCAGCCAGGCAAGTGGAGAATATTCCATCACACATATGCCTTGTAGATGGTGGACAGGCTTTGGGGAATCAGGAGGTGAGATACTAACAGCAGGATTATTAGCCATTGTGCATAAAATACTTGCAATTAAATTTTGAAGAATGTTATTTGGTTTTTCATTGGACCTTCTCGAATGGTGAACAAAGTTAACATCTAACTTGCTGTCCATTGCACACAGATTGTTGTTCAGATGTGACATCAATGACCAAACTTAACGTCATCCAATTCCATTTTACAGCCCCTTCCCCCACCACAAGTACATTCCCAGTCCAGAGCTTGAAGTTACACACTTTCCTCAAACAAACATGTCCAAGTCACCTTCTCATGAACCTTCATGTTCAATTCGTCCAGCATTTTCCATGGTCCGGTGACACAGTGGTTAGCACTGCTGCCTCACACCGCCAGGGACCCGGGATCAATTCCGGCCTTGGGTGTGGAGTTTGCATGTTCTCCCCGTGTTTGCGTGGGTTTCATCTCGGAGTTCCGGTTTCCTCCCACAGTCCAAAGATGTGCGGGTCAGGTGGATTGGCCATGCTAAATTGCTCCTTAGTGTTCAAAGAGGTGTAATTTAGGTGGATTAATGGTAGCCATGGTAAATGCGCAAAGTGTGGGATAATCTTTCGCAGAGTCGATGCAGACTCAATGGGCCAAAAGTCCTCCTTCTGCACTGTGGGGATTCTATGTTTTTATGGTTTTCTAATCTTGCTTCAATGCAGCTAGTGAAAAACAATATCCAGTACAATCCTCAAGATGAAATGTTCAGCATTTATTGCATCAGTACATGGTGTGTGGCATGAGTTAGTACAGTATTGTCAACACTAATATTGTGGAATCTCATTTAATACAGAATTTTCCACACACCTGTTTTCTAAAGCAGTGGCTTACAATACAGTTCACCTGAGCAAAAACAAATCATGTCCATGTTTAGAATGTTACAATTAAATTGTTCATTACTTTCACTTGATTAGATTACCATCAGTCCTGAAAATTACCGACAAGCATAAGTTCGCAATTAATACAGCAGAATGTCTTTAATTAATGTCAAACAATTGCCAGTTATTGGCTGGAATTTTCTGACCTTATCCACGGCTGTGATTCTCCAGGCCCGCTGCAGTGAATGGAGTTTTGGCTGAGCACCAAATTCTCCGTTCTCGTTGGCTGTGGGGGAGGGGCGAACGAGATCAGGGAATTCTGGCCATTCTCATCAATGAACAAGAAATGATACAAATGGATCAATGTCAATGAAATTCAGTTGAACCAAGACAACTGCAATAGAGATCAAGAAGACAATATTTCACATCAGTAACATCAATCCATTGTTGATATCGGTGACATTGCAGCATATGAGGTTCCAGTGAGTTGGTGTAACACACTCCCACACTTCTCCTCCCGCAGTAACTGCTCTTTCTGCTGCTATTTCAGATCACTTTCCTCTTCCTCTTTCCAGCCAGCTGGAACTATTGTGTCGGCCATCATTCTGACAGTGAGTTTCACTCACTCTCTTGATCAATGTGTTGTCCACATAACGATGGGTGTCAGTGATGGCATCATTGCATGTCTGAAAGGTAGCGGCTGCTTTGGAGGATAGAGACACAAACCTCAATCAAAGAGTTTATGACTAATCAGAGCCTCATAGGGCATTGTTCCTCAATGGAGTTGAAGTGAATATGTAATGTTGTTCAGCATTGGCTGGAGGTTATTGATTATTACTGTGGTACAACCCCCCCCCCTCACACCATCCGCCCCCCCACCCTGCTCATGAATCTCAGTCCACCATCTCTAAGATCTGCTCCTCTGCAATCAGTCACTGAAGATCAAGCACCAATTTTGTTTGCTGTCAAAGAGTACAGTAAATTTTGTGTTTATCCGGCATTTTACCAAGCCGAATTCTCTACTAACCAGAATTGCTGATGTTCCCCTAATACTCGTTGTCACTTTACCAACCGGAAGAAATTAGAAAGTTCTCCCATACATGTATATTACATGATTTTATATTTTAATTTTTGTTTGAATGTACAGTTGAAGGTTTGAAGTAAAAGAATAATGTTCTTTACTTTAGGAGCACTCACATATTCATTCATGTTACAAGTATTGTGCTGTCTTCCATTGGTAAAAGGATCTCCCATTGACTGGAATTTTTGCCTGACTAGCAAACCCATTTCTCAGGTATGCTGGAAGCAATGAAGAGTGATATTGGACTCGAAATGTTAACTGCGTTTCCCTCTCCACAGATGCTGCCAGGCCTGCTGAGTTCATTCAACATTTCTGTTTTTCAGATTTCCAACATCTGTAGTTTTTAGTGAAAATCATTGCTTTTCTCAGCAATACTCAAAATACTTCATAAAAGGAATGTTCATAATTAACATATTTCCTCTCATTCCCATTCCCAGAGGTTTTCCTGTTCATGGTTCTCAGCTCTTCACCAGGTTAGGATGATGGACAGTCTGCATGAAGGACGGTCAGTGTGAGGGATGTTGTGTGTGAGGGATGTGTGTGAGGGACATTGTGTGAGGGACGGTTTTTGTAAGGGACAGTCTGTGTGAGGGATTGTCTGTGTGAGGGATGGTAAGGATGATTCTATATGCTGGGTGGTGTCTCTATGACAGGGAATCTATGTTCTCACTGCTGACTACAGTCTGATGCTGGCCCCTCTTCTTTACTGTCCCATTCTCGGAATCTGCTGCTTCTCGGACAGAACAAGATCATTGGACTTGTCGAGAATTTATCCCTTTTCAGACAGACACTGTTTGCTGCAGCAATGGTTCTAAAACCAGGACTGAGAGAGATGTTCAGTGAAAGTGGATAATGGTTTAATAACATTGGAAAATTGGCTTCCTCTTAATAATCTCTATATTGTGTTCAGTGTGTGCCGGAAGAAAGACTGCATTGTTAACCTCATCACTGTTGGGTACAGAATTTGGCAATAAACGAGGCTGGAAAAAATGACCAAATAAATTATCAAAAGGTGAACAAAAATATATAATCCCAGTGCTTTTGACTCCACTCTAGACCCAGGATCATCCAATTCAGTAATGATGCTGTTATGAATCAATCAGGAACATTGCAGAGAAGGGGCTGGACATTGGGACTGAATCCATCACTATCAATGAAGAACACAGGCATTTCTAACACAGGCACAATGGGCTGAATGGCCACTCCTGTGCTGTCTGATTCTATAATTCTTGGAACAGGGCAAATTTCCGGGTTATTGTGTTTAATGAAGGGAATTGTATGGATGTAGTGAGTTTCTGATGTTGGGTGGATTCCTTTAAAATTTACGGGCGGGATTTTCCGGCCGCGCTTGCCCCAAAACCAGAAAATCCCACCCGCGGTCAACGGACCTTTCCATGGTCCGCCCCTTACCCGCTACGATTCCTGTCGCAGGTGGAACGGGAAAATTTGTCCCCACAGCTTTTGGTTTCTCTCCTTAGATAACACCCAGACAAAATCTTTCACTGAACACTGTAGCATGGAAATAATTTGTTAAAATGGGTCAGTAAAAGGGAATATGGAAGAAGAGTTTGCAATGTCCAGTGTTAGACCCCTTTAATATATCAGCTACAGCACTGATTCATTGAATTGATGTTTGCTCTGGATCATTTTCACCCGTCCCAAATGCAGCTTTCACCACTCTCCGTGCATTCTCTGTGAGATCATCCAGTGCTCCACACAGCAACTTGTAGGTCATAAGAAATGATGATCCTGCTCCAAAGATGGATCCTACAACTGGGATGATGTCAAGTGCAAGCTCAAGACCAGATATGACGACAGCAGCGGATCCCCATGCTAATCTGTTTATTATATCTGGAGTTATTTCACCCACCAGGGGAGTTTTCACCACAGCTTTCAGTTCTTCCACAGGTTTCCCTGCCATGTTGGCCAGTCTTTGAAGGGAGGCATCATCCAGACCCATACATTTACGGAAATGTATTATTCCTCCAATCAGGATCCCAATATCACAACCAAGGGAGACTCCAGGAACTGGCACTGCTCCCAATATTCCAGAAAGTGATGCCAACATCCAAACTCGCTTCTTTAGCTCTTTCTTTTTCTTCTCCACAATTTCCAAGGTTAGGTTGAGAAGGGCCAGTATGTACACACTTCTCTTTATACTGGGAAGATCACCTTCAAGAACTTCATTTAACAGTTGAAAATCATACAGATGCAGGTCAAAGTTTGAAATCAGGAAAACACGGGGTGATGGGATCCCTGTCTCTTTCAATTTCCTGACACAGCAACTCCTGATCTTTTCCAGTTCTTTCTTTTCATTAAATTCCCTCCTTTCCTTTTTCATTGATTCAAGGTCAATATCAATTTTAGGTCGAACAAAGTAGAAATTCTTCCCCAGCCGTTTAATCTCTCGAGCAAGTTTTACATTATATTCTGTGAATCGACACCCTGAGATAATGATGAAGAAATCGTATTTTTTAAATTTCACTTGATTTAGGTATTTATTCACTGGGAATTCCGTTGTTCCAATTCCTGGCAGATCCCATAAAATAACATTTGGGAAACAGGGATGCTTGTATTCAGTTGGCTCCATTGTGGTTTCTATGACATCAACCTCAGCACCGTCCTCATCACTGCTTCGAAGTCCTCTCATCGCATTGATGAAGCTGGATTTCCCTGTGCCTGCTTCTCCTGTCACTGCGATGTTCAGCTTTATGCTCTCCAGGTCATTAATTTTTTTCTGTATCAGCGGTGTTACCTTTTCCACCCCACCCGATTCATAATCAGATTTCAGATTCTTCAGTTCATCCTCACTGAACAATGAAGTGTTTGAAGCTTCAGCGCTTTGACCTCTGAAAGGAAACATTTTACATGATTTACACCAATTGAAAATAACTCCTATTTACAACACATTGTCACATCATCAGAGCCTCCTTACACATCTCATTAAATCCTTTTGAAAAACAAGCACAATTGTCACGTAGCTTTTTAAGACAGCTAATTTATGATCAGCAAAATCCCAGAGTGAGCTATTGGATGAATGAACAGTTAAGTTGTCATTGCGTGAAAGTAACCTTGCCCCTTATAAATTATGGACCCTTTCAATTTTGATCCTGAGGTGCCCCAGCTGGGGGCAATCATCTCCTGTTTCTCCAGGCAGCAGCAACTACAGACTCATCTCTCAGCCCAAATTCCTCTTCACCACTCTGTGAATCACCTCAGCTGCCCTCAGTCTGACTGAGGCCTCCCCAATGGTGTCTCTCACTTACTGTTTGTGAGGCTCAGATGCATTGATAGGACTTGTGCAGTGAGGGTCGGTTGAAGTCCAAACTAAGGGCCCTGGTTCTTGAGGCTTCATTTCCTCTGCTGAAGGGCTGAAGAAGAGGAGAGGTTAATGGAGGTACATGACCTGTAGAATTGCTCACGACATTCTCATTAAAGTGCTGACATTGAGCAATGGCAATGCTTTGCAATGACAAGTTGTAATGTACCTAAAGAAACTGAAGAGACACAATATGAAGAGTTTCTTGACCAACCTGGAGCTGGCTCCTCCCATCCTGCTTCTCTTTCTCTCGCTGCTTTCCCTGTGTGAGTGTTCACTGATTCCAGAGCTTCCTCCACAAAAACCGTCGGTTGTGTTGGGTTTTCTTCTTTGGGAGGAAAGTAGAGAGTGTGAGTGGCAGCACTTTATTTACCATCAGATAAAGGATAAGACTGGTGTGAGGAATCATCTTTAATCAGGCTGTGAACAGGAGTAAACTCCAAAATTCCTAATTGAGCTTTTTCCACCTTCACTAATTCAGAGTGTGAGGGAAGGAATAGGATGTGAAAACTCTTGTATTTCCCCTTCAATAGTTCAGGAGAGTAGCACTGGAAGTGGATCACAGAGAGGGTAAGCTGAGTGGAAATGGAAAATGTGGGGGCAGATTTTGCTGTACAAATGTTTGGCTGAATAATAGTCACCATAATTAATGTGCAAATTGGCCAGTATCCTGTGGCGGGGTAGCTATTCCATTGCAAATTGTCACAAGTTGTTCCTGATATGCGCGATTAGTCTCATGAAAATGGCATCTCATGCTTCATCCCCCCATGATCTTCATGGATTTGCTACATTCATTGCCCATTAATCAAATTACAATTGAAATCAGGAACTGGCTAATAGAGAAACATAAAAAAACTACAGCACAAACAGGCCCTTCGGCCCCACAAGTTGTGCCGAACACATCCCTACCTTCTAGACCTACCTATAACCCTCCATCCTATTAAGCTCCATGTACACATCCAGGAGTCTCTTAAAAGACCCTATTGAGTTCGCCTCCACCACCACTGACGGCAGCCGATTCCACTCGCCCACCACCCTCTGTGTGAAAAACTTACCCCTAACATCTCCCCTATACCTACCCCCCAGCACCTTAAACCTGTGTCCTCTCGTAGCAGACATTTCCACCCTGGGAAAAAGCCTCTGAGAGTCCACCTGATCTATGCCTCTCAACACCTTATACACCTCTATTAGGTCTCCTCTCATCCTTCGTCTCTCCAAGGAGAAAAGTCCGAGCTCCCTCAGCCTATCCTCATAAGGCATGCCACTCAATCCAGGCAACATCCTTGTAAATCTCCTCTGCACCCTTTCAATCTTTCCCATATCCTTCCTATAGTGAGGCGACCAGAACTGAGCACAGTACTCCAAGTGGGGTCTGACGAGGGTCTTATATAGCTGCATCATTATCCCCGGACTCCTAAATTCAATCCCTCGATTGATAAAGGCCAGCACACCATACGCCTTCTTAACCACCTCCTCCACCTGCGGGGCCGATTTTAGAGTCCTATGGACCCGGACCCCAAGGTCCTTCTGATCCTCTACAGTACTAAGAGTCTTTCCCTTTATATTGTACTCCTAATTTAGCTAATTTGCTAAATACTCATTCGTCTTCACAAGAGAGAATCAAGTACCAGAAATAGGATGAAAATTAAAAGGGAAAATTTTTTTAAAATCAAGGGAAGAACTTTATGGCTTCATGGAAATTTTTAAAAATGGTAATAGAAAAATAATGGTACAAAAGACAGACAATGCTCCAGGACCTGATAGACTCCACCCGAGGTTATCACCCGAGACTTCAGCAGTGAGAATTGTGCATCTGAGAATTGTGATGGAGGGAAGTTTCAATTATTACACTTACTCAATTTAATGTATGCAATTTCTCATATTTATACTTTATATTTCTGTGTCAATTTGTTCTGTATTATACTGAATATTTAGCTGTGTTCTGCCAGTACTTCCAGCATTGGTATTCTCTGTGTTTGTATCTGAAATCGCAAAGTAGATAAGTTGAGGAAATAGGTTCGAGGAAGGGAGGGATAAAGTTGGGGCATTATTAAAGGGAAAGTAGGGGCAACTTTAAACAGGATTGGGACGCAAATGAGCAGTCAAACGACTGAATGTATAATTTGCAGGTTGATAAAAGGGACGCGGCTTTATGTCTTTTTGTTCATGGGATGTGGCTTTGGACCTCACTGGCTGGGTCAGTATTTGTTGCCCCTTTCTAAGGGCACGTAGGAGTCAAGAGGTCTGGAGTCACAGGTAGGTCAGACCAGTTAAGGATGACAGATTTCCTTCCCTAAAGGGCATTAGTGAATCAGATGGGTTTTTATGACAATAATGGTCATCATCAGACTTTGAATTCCAGATTTTTATTGAAGTCAAATTTTACCATCTGCCCTAGTGGGATTTGAACCCAGGTCCCCAGAACATTACACTGGATCTCTGGATTACTGGACTAGCAATAACACCACGACGCCACTTCCTCCCAGTATTTCCCACCGCCCTCTGAAACAGAAGAAATGTCAACTCTTGATCCAAATGAAATGAAGAATGGCTTCAATATGAGCTGTGTTCCACTCCACCTTGATGGTAACATTAGGTTAGAGATGGTGTTGAGTATTATGAGGTTTTCACTTGAACACAATAATATTCAGACTGTGTCACTGAAGTGGGAGCCTATCTACTTAAAACAACAGATTAAACAACTAGCTAAGGTACTTTATGGATTTTGACAGAATGATTCTAACTGGGATGAAAAATATGCCCTCATTGTCTGACAGTAACAATTCTGGATCTTTCACCTCTCAGAATTCTCTTGCTAGTTCAGTTAGCTTTGGCCTGCTTCTTGAGTTGGATAAAACCCAATATTGATATTCACTGGAAATAGTGAGGGAAAGATCAGGAGGACATTGTTTGGGGTAATAGAGATTGATAGACTTTTGGAATGTTCGGGGAGTCAAGGGATAGGACAGAAAAATGAGTTGAAGTCAAAGACCAGCCATGATATTGAATGACAGAGCAGGTTTAAGGGGCCGAATGGTCTACTCCTATTTCTTGTGATAAGTTCTAAGAAACCTAGGTCACCTCCTCAACCTTCACTAGAAAACAGCCACAACCTGTTCAATCTTTTCTGCTCCGTGTTTAGAATCCATAGAATCCCTACAGTGCAGAAAGAGGCCATTCGGTCCATTGAGTAGAGTGTGTGAAAATGTGAAGTTGTTCATTTTGGAAGGAAGAAGAAAACAGAATATTATTTAAATGGAGAAAAGCTGTGCAAAGCTGCATCACAAAGGAACCTGGGGGTATTGGTGCAGGAAACACAGAAAGCTAGCACACACGAGCAGCAGGTCATCAGGAAGGCAAAATACTGCAGATGCTGGAATCCAAAACAAAAGCAGAAAATGCTGGAAAATCTCAGCAGGTCTGACAGCATCTGTGAAGAGAGAATAGAACCAACATTTTGAGTCAGGATAACCCTTCGTCAGAGCTGGGTCAGCCTGACTCAAAACATTAGCTCTATTTTCCCTCCACAGATGCTGTCAGACCTGCTGAGATTTTCCAGCATTTTCTGTTTTGAGGCTAATGGAATGTTGGCCCTTATTTCAAGGGGATTGGAGTATAAGATTCAGGAAGTCTTGCTGCAACTCTACAAGGTACTGATGAGACCACGCCTGGAGTACAATGTGCAGTTTTGGTTTCTTTATTTAATGAAAGATATTTAATTGGAGGTAGTTCAGAGAAGGTTCGCTAGGATGATCCCTGGTATGGAGGGATTGTCTTATGAGCAAAGGTTACACAAGTTTGGACTCTACTCACTGGAATTTAGAAGAATGAGAGATAATCTCATTGAAACACACTGGATTCTTAAGGGGCTTGAGAGGGTAAATGCTGAAGGGATGTTTCCCTCGTGGAAGAGACGAGGAGCAGAAAACCCAGTCTCAGAATAAAGGGATGACAATTTGAGACTGAGTTGAGGAGGAATTTCTTCTCTCAGGGGGTTGTGAGTCTTTGGAACTCCTTGCCACAGAGAGTTGTGGGGGGCAGAGTCCTTAGGGTGAATTTTACCATCCTACCCACCACGGGAATCAGAGCGGGTGAGGGGCAGGCCATGGAAAGGTCTGTTGACCATGGGTGGGATTTTTCAGTTTCAGGGTGAGTGAGGCCAGAAAATCCTGCCCATTGTGTGTATTTAAGGCTGAGACAGATAGAGTTTTATGGGGAAAAGGCAGGAAAGTGGACATGAGGAATGTTGGATTAGCCATGATCCTATAATATGGCAGAGCAGGCTTGAGGGGCCTAACTGCCTCCTCCTGCTCCTATTTCTTATGGTAACAAAAATATTGAAATGTTTGTTATGTTCTCATTACTGAATTGAAGCACCTCAAGTGTGCATCTTGATCTCTGGAGAAAATTCTGAGTATCATTGCACTTTCTTGCTATGACAATTTGAAATGTTTTCTAACGTCACTTTCAGATATTTTACGAATAAAGTATGTTGTTTGTAATCATAATAAAAGGACAGTTGGATGAGACCTGGGAAGAATGGGCAGTATCAGTGATTTGCTGTGGCCCTTTTGACTGTGTGGTCAGAGGCAGCAGAGGGTCTGTTATTCAGTGACTTTGTCACCCATGAAAGCAAGTCAGTGGCCATTTTAAAACCGCTGAAAACAAATGTGTTCTTTTAAAAAGCTGGCAAAGTGTTAAACATCCATGCAATAATATCGAACAAAGTACTTCCTTCTTCCAAACTTTTCATCAGCTCTGCAGAGTAACAAAACATGAGCTGATCTGCCCACATCGCAACCACCGAAAACGGAGAGAGTTGCTGAGCTCCTCTATTCACTAACAACATTTAGATTGAGCTTTATCTATCTCTACAACCTGTTTCTGTATCGTCTCCACTCCCCAACCTGACAAACACGCGGCTCGTCATTTCCTGCACTGTTTGTAAGTTTCATTTTGGCTTGCCGTCCTGAATCCTGAATATAAAACTTGCTTTTTAGCAACTTTTGAATTTTGAACACAGCCAGAGCTTGCAAGGAAAGGGAAACCTGATAGAGTGAAACACGCGCGACTACAATCTTTAAAGTTGTGCTGGAATTCTCTTCAAACCTGTTGAATATAATTCACCCTGAATTTTGACCACCGCGCTGTGTTTCAATGTCTTGATTGTGGCTCCCTGGCGAGAAGAGAGAGTTGATCAGTGAAGTTCTCCCACTGTGAACATCTCAGTCCAAAGTGAGTGCTTCCGTGTTGCATTCGCACTGGGAATACAGTCACAATAAGTCACAGATAAATTAACAGCTTTTCAACAAGTCATTGGGTAGATTCCTGAATACTATCCAATGACAATCAAAACCCTAGAAGATCACTTGTTACTGGGGAGAATTTGCTTTTCTATTTTCCAGATTGTAAGTATGAATCACAAAAGGTGCTCACCCACTCAATAGTTGGAAAACTGGATGCTCTGAGTCTGAATTTCAGATAGTTGCTCTCGCTCGGTGGAACAGATAGATGGGTTCAAACATTTCCGACCCCCCAAAAAGATTGTGTTCTGCTTAAAAAATATCCTTCATTCATTTCCTTCATCTCTTCAGGTTTTACTTTGCTGGATTCCAAACACTGAATAGCATCTGGCTATCACTCAAGCTGACAATATATAAATAATTTCCAGCTAATATTCGCCACTAAACACAACCCAGAACATTACAGTTTCATATGACACGTTGCTGTTCAAAGGGCTACACATGAGCACTCCTGTCCCTATCCTTCTGATGAAATGTTTAACTACTGCACTGGTCAAAATCAATTGACAAACACTGGCCCTTTGTCAATCTGATAGAAAGAAATAGGTTGCTGAGTAACTTGTGGTTCATTGTTATGTGGGCAGCAATACAGCCTATAAAATAGGGGACATGAGGTCAGAATCTAAATTGTCCTGCCTTGGCACGTTAGAGTGGTAGTACTGGTGAATGTTGGTGATACACAGATCATTTGTAGAAACTCATTGTGACCAGGTCATCAGTAGAATTCAACAGAAGCAATTATGCAATTTACTAAACAGGTTAATTAATATCCTTCAGGCGAGAGAACTGATCCTCTGGAATGTATTGTTGTCTTGTACAGGTCTTAGATGGGACATCCCTTGTTTTAAAACTGTGTCCCCTAGTTCTAGATTCCCCCATGAGGGGAAACATGCTTTCAGAATCTACCCTGTCGAACCCTCGATAATCTTCCTTCACTTTACTAATCACCTACTCTAATTCAGGGCCGCAGGGAATCGGAGTCTCTCCTGGCAGACACTGTGCTTTAGGCGGGGTACACCCAGCACAGGATGTCAATCCATCGCAGGGCGTCACTCAATAATCTTACACGTTTGAATAAGATCATCTCTCATTTGTCTAAACTCCAATAAGTATAGGCTCAACCTGTTCAACCTTTCCTCACATGACAAGGTACTTCTGAATTATCTCCAATGCAAGTATAACCCTCCTTAAATTAGGAGATCAAAACTGTATGCAGTACTCCAGGTGTTGTCTCACCAATGCTCTGTACAGTTATTGACAGATTCTCTACTTTTATGCTCCATGTCCCTTGCAATAAATCCCTAAATTTGACTTTATCTATTTTTTGTTGTACCTGCGTGCTAACCTTCAGTGATTCATGTATGAGGCCATCCAGATCCCTTTGTACTGCAACACTCTGCAGTCTCTCTATTCTTCCCTTAGTGTCCAAAGATATGCAGGTTATGTGGACTGGCCATGATTAATGTGTAGGGTTACGAGGATAGGTTGGGGGTGTAGGCCTCGGTAGAGTGCTCTTTTGGAGAACTGGTGCAGAATTGATGGTTCGAATGGACTCCTTTTGCACCGTCGGGATTCTATGGTTCCCAAACACCATAATTTGCAACCCCACATTTTCACACATTATTCTCCATCTGCCTGTTTTTTGCCCACTCACTTAATCTACCTAAATCCCTTTGCATCCTCCTTTTATTCTTCTTACAGCTGGCTTTCCTACCTTTCTTTGTATCATCAGCAATTTTGGCTACAATACACATAAGCCCTTCATACAAGTCATCAAATATAGTTTCAGCGGTAAGCTCTGTGACATCGCAGTTGTAAGGTGAAAACCACCCAGTTATCCCAACCGTTAGTCGCCTGTTAATTAACCAACCGATATTAATATATTATTCCAACACCATGAGCTCTGCTGTAGTAACTTTTTATGTGGCACCTTAATGAATACACTTTGGAAATCCAAATACAACACACCTATCGGTTCTCCTTTAACCACCTTGCTTCTTACATCCTTAAAGAACTTTAATGTATTCAAAATAATTTCTCTTTCATCATTGACTAAGTGTATTAAAAAGCAAATTCTCACACTGCTCCTCATAGGTCATCCATTCATTCTGTGAACAGTGACAGATGGGCTAGAATACTATGACTGCTGAATGATTTGGTATAGTCATTTGCCATTATGGGATACTTAGCATCCAATGTGAAAAAGCAAAGAGATTTTATGCATGATATTGGGAATTATAATGTGGGAGCTATAAACAAAACAGAACATCATTAGATTTTCCGCTTCCATCTGCATTGTGACTGGACATTTCCACAAAAATCAACAGACCTTTTGCTGGTTCGCCACATTATCCATCCTACCCATGATGCGCAGCAAGTGGGATGGGAAAATTTAAGCCTTAGTGCGTGTGTAATGCAGGTAATAATTGTGAAATGATTCACCAGCTTTGAAAGCAGCCATTGATTCACCATGGTACACCCCAACTCAAGTAGTTTTTATCCCAAAACCATTTGTCATCTGAATCGCTATGTTACAGTCAAAGGAACAGTACAAGTCAGTTTATTTCAAGAGAGATATCAGGAGAAAGGCTTAATTCTTTTGTCAGGTGAATTTAGGAACAACCTTGACTGGTGGGGCTCTAGCCCCTAATGCTGGTGATAGAGGACTTACTTGTATTCTCATCTCGGTTGTCCAATAAAGTCTGTCAATTATTGGGTTTTGATTGTTTAATCATGGAGTCCTCCAAACTCATTTCACAACTGTCAACATCCTGAAATAGGGTTCTCCTCATATTTCCAGCAAACTGCCTTGATGATACATGTATCCTGGGAGAGGTCCAATGGGTGACCAGGATTTTGGTGTGAATTATGTCATGGGCAGTGGAGATTTGGATGAGCTTCAGTTCATGCTGTTGCTGCAGACATGGAGACCAGGATTCTCCGACCTCACCCACAGCTAGGATTCTCCAGTTCTGCTGCTGTGAATGGAGATTTGGCTGAGCACCAAATTCTCCGTTCTTGCTGGCAGTGGTAGCGGGGCATGAACATCCAGAGAACCCCAGCTAGAGTTTAATTACTCACAATGCAATCTCCAGAATAAACTTTTTACAAACCAGACTTGCAGCCTCAGCTCCAAAGATCCACACTTCACCCACTGTAAGAGGTGAAATTTGAAAGTAAACAATTAGAGTTTCTGTCACCTGTTCTTGGTGAGAATTCACTGGAAAAACTATTGTGATTTCCATATGGGATTCAATGGTGTTACATTCCAGAAAGGTGAGAGCTGAGAACAGAGAACATGGAACTCCCTGTGACAGAGAGATTCAGAGAGAAAGTAATGATGTGTTTCAAGGAAGTTAGGTAAGTAGGTGTGAATGAAAGTAGAGGGTGCTACAACCACCCACCAGATGAAGGTCCCCAAAGTTCTTGATCCTGAAGAGACCCTTCAATTTGTTATCATTCAGCTGGGATACCCCCAAATTGTTACAAACCCAGTGAGGAGGGATGAACTTCCCCCTTGTCTTTACCTGACTCACCCCCTTTTGTTGGTTACAACACTTCATCTGAAAAGGATCCCTTTTCATGGATATCTTTTCCCAGACCTAATAGCTATGTTTTAAAAGGAGCAAATTTAACCAGGTTTTCTTGTGGTAAAGATTGAGTTTATTAATTACAAAAGGCAAGAAAATGCTAAAATATATGCATATACATTCAGAGTGGGAAGGAGAACCCAGTTCAAAGTAAGTTAAAAAAAGAAAGGTATACAGAACAGCTTTTGACCCATGAGTAGGAGATGATGAAGGACTGCAGCCATTATGACTCAAGATTCCAGTAGAGTTGACTTCACCAAGTGAATAGTTGGTTTTGCGATTGCTGTGTTCTGTAGTTTGACACTGAAGATTCCCAGTTCTCTTTTCTGCCGTGGTCTTGGATGGACTGGGCTGAATTCCAATCGTCAGAGAGAGATTTTTGGGGTCAGACAAAGAGGACATGTCCCCTTTTCTTCAGGCCCTGCCACTTTTCTGTGATGCCTTGCCCTTGTCTTGTGGCTTGTTGTCTTTTTGCATCCTGGGCCTTTTCCTTCTTACAAATTATATATTATTATTCATGTTTGTTTTTTCTTGTGTGGGATGGTGAATGGGGGGTACCCCCATGTCCAGAAGAGGAGTAGGTGGGGAGAGAAAGAACAAAGGAAAACAGGGTGGTGGTCTGCTTCTGTTGCATTTTAGATGGTTGGGGGGAGGTGGTTGTTGAGGCTATGTTTGTTAGGAGGAGGGGGCTGCTAGGTTGGGGGTTTACGTGTTTCCGGGCACTGGAATGGATGTCCAAGTGGTGTGTGTGCTGGAGAATTGTTTTTGGGGGTTTCCTGGCTGGGAAGGTTTTGTGTCTGTTGCTGAGACAAATTCTGTTTTTTTTGGGGGCGGGGGGGGGGGGGGGGGGGATGTAGGGGGGGTGGTGTGGAATTCGAAAGTCGGATCAAAAACTGATGAGACACAGGTTTCTCCGCAAACCTTCTTTATTGCATCGGAGGAGAGATCGCGAGACCATGCAGATCGGACATGGGTTCGCGAGTCACTGTCTGGCTTACAAAACAGTTTCAGTTATACACGACGGACATACATCCACATACTTCTGTTAGCCAATAAGGGCATAGCTGTATTGTTACATTTTGATTAGATTACTTTCAAGAACAAAAGGCCATAGCCACGTAAGGACATGACTATTAAAGTTTCTGATTAGATTACTTTCAAGAACAAAAGGCCAATCCCTCCGAAGCCAGAACCACAATTACCTATTAGCAGTTTCTTTAACGTGATCATTAGTTTCCGTGAGCCTTGTCGCCCTCGCCTCAGGCCCTTTCCATAACCAGTTTATCCCTCAACTGATTCCTAGTTATGCATTCCAATTTTAACTCCTTCCTCTTCTCGATCTACCTTATACACATTCTCAGGGGAAGGTTCTGTTCGTGGTTGAGCTACTGAGTAGGTGGGCTATTGGGGACGGGGCAAGAGGTCAAGCGGTGGGAAAATATAGTCCTGGGGTTTCCTGATAGGGATGTTTGTGGGTAGGTTGTTGGTTGAAGGGTGGTTTGTTGTCCTCCCCTGCCTTTACACTTTCGTCACCCACGTGTGCCTGTTCGGGTGGGTGGAGTGAGAGGGCTGCCAGAGCTGATGGGATGGGGTGACTTTTTAATTTTTGTGGGTGCTTTATGCTGTGGTGGGCAGGAGAGAGAAAGAGAGATCTGCAAAATGGCTATTTGCTGGGGCATTGTGTGTCTGCTTACTGGCTCTTTTCCCTCAAAACATCCAGCACTTCTTCACATAGTGCACACAGAGAACCTGGGGCAGCTTTCAATGGTCTTGAACCCAATCTTTGTGTATTCCAAGTGGGAAAGCGAATCCACAAAAAAAACATCTGGGCATTACACAGGAAATCTCTTGATGAGATGGCCATTATGTCCCTTTGTCTCTACCGGAGATGGCAATTAGTGTGTCTGGGTGATTTAGACATATCTTGTCCAGTAACAGAATGGGGTTTGATTGCCTATAAGAGAATTACTCTGCAGCAATACAGCCAGAGTTTGACTGTACATTGTCAGTCATCTTTGGGTTTGTGTATCCACTTAAAAAAAATACTCAGGTCTTATTTAAAGTCCAATATTTCCTGGTAGGATTCCATCTTTTTCTCCATAATTGGGAGAAAGTAAATGGTGATAGAGTTGGCTGAGACAAGGTGGAAGATGGTTGGTGTGGAGCATTAACACCAGTTAAATGATCTATTTTTGCAGTGTAAAATGTGATGTAATTTTAGTTAGATGGACATTAAGCAGAAAAGAGTTTTACATTTATATAGCACCCTTCAGGACCCACAATGACTCAAAGTGTTTTCCAGCCAATGATATACTTGAACAAGGCAGCTGACTGGCTCACAACCACCTCCCCCCACCAAGAACTATGATATTAATGGCTAGTTTTTCTGTTGATTGAGGGATAAATATTGCCCAGGACATGGGCGGGGTGGGGGACTTCTCAGCTCTTCTTCAGCACAGTCCCATGGGATCTTTGACATCCACTCAAACAGGAAGATGCGTTTATTGTCTCATCCGATATAAGTCACCCCTGACAATGCAACACTCCCTCAGTACTGCACTGGAGGGTGGACCCTGAGTGTTGCGCTCAAGCCCTGGAGTGAGCATTCAACCTCGGGAACTCTGTGATTCAGAGGGGAATGTGCTACATGCTGAACCACAGTTAACATTGTGGAAAGGACATTTTAAAATCCAAATCCTTCGTTGAAAAGTGCCACTTATTTGAAAGTAATTTATGATCGGAATGTATATCTCAAAAATCAGGTGCTCACGTCATCCACGATTTGTTTCCAACCATTGAGCCGGAGTCGGAAATCTCTTTTATCCTGAGTCAGGATTTTAAAAGCAGCCACCTCCCCACCCCCCTCCCTCCCCATCCCGGCAACAAGTGAGCTCCCGATCTCATTGGATATCGTACAGCAATCAGACATGACTATTAAAAGCTTTGTTCAATGTCACGACAGTCCTCACTCCAAATGTAAAAGAGACACGGAAGCAATGGGAGCAGTCAGAAATTAACTGTGAGAATTTCACTGAGTTTCACTCTCCTTCCTCCAGGGAAACAGTGCGGGTAAGGAGCAAGAAATCAAACTTAGTGAAGTTATCTAAGTGACGAGGTTGAATCAAATTCAACAAGTTTAAAAATACAATTCAAAATAATTTAAAAGTGGTCAGGAGGGATTTCTCACGCTCTCTCTATCTCCTTTCCCTCTGCAGGTTCTCAACACATTCCTTCTGAAAAGTAAGCAGTTCACGGAGCGGATTCTTCGACTGTGTGTGTGAAATAGTCAAACCAGGAAGTGGTCGCTACTGAAATGTCTTGTTAGATACAATATGGAGGGCTGCAGGATTCTAATCACGAGACAGCCAGTGCAAATGACCCTCCCGCACTAAACTAAAACCCCGAAAGCAAGAGTTAATCTGGGAAAAAAAACACTTTCATAACGATTTCAAACTCTTCGGGTGACCGGAACACTTGCTGAGATTCTGGGGGGTGGGGGTGGATTGATATGATCAATAGCCACGTATCCCATTGTAGAGGTAGGGTCATGTGCTCCTGATCATTGCGCATTGTCGCCAATACCTGGATTGGTAACATTTATATACTTTGCAATCCAAAAGGGTGCTTATTCTAAAAAGGAAATGTCTCTCTTTCTTTCAGTTTTTTCTATCATTATGTTAATCCTTGGAAATAGTCAGTTTTATTTTCTGCCTGAACCCAGTCATACAGTCAGTGAGTAACATCCAGGCTCTGCTGCTTGCAGACTGTAAAGCAGTGGTGGGCAACCTGGGGCCATACGCGACCTACCTGGGTTCTGAGTGTGGCCCACCAGACATTTCTTTGACTGCCGCTTCCTGGCCTTTTGGCTAAGATCAAGCGTCGGATCAAGTCCAGCATGAGGTACAATGCCTTATCTTGTCAGCTTGGATCTTGTTTGTCTCTCTTGTGGGTTCCATGAATTGGATTCAATTGGAATTTGAATTTGGTTTTTGGAGCAAGCAAGGAATGGATTTGAATTTGCCTGGTCTGTTGAGCATTGGCTTTACAACATTAAGAATTGAGTAAAACATTTCAAAAACAATTATTGCCTGCTGCCCATGTGCAGGGTTGCCACATTCCGCTGATTTCTATCTGCGTAGCTTTCTTCCTACCATTATGACTGAACTAATGTATGTATAAAACAAGGGCAAGTGAAGTGAGGTGCGTGCTGAATGCTCGCAGCACTGACTGTGAGAGCCGTGCTCTCCCTCTGTGTCCAAAGTGTCAATATTACTTTTGTTTTTACCATTTGAAGTTGATAGTTCTATTAGTAAACAAATGATTAAGCATTTTCTATTGTTCATTATGAAATATTTGCTGTATATTAAATGTATTTGATTTTATTTATGGGGTGATGGTTAGTGAACAAGCCTGATTTCAATCTTGTGGCCCACTGAGATGAAGGAGGGGCCACTCACATGGCCCACTCACGAACCTAGGTTGCCCATCACTGCTGTACACTGATGGGTGAAGTAAAGGAAGCCCAATGCAAACTCCTGCTCATTTACCCTGTCTGTTAAAATGATCACAGCCAATCACTGATCTGCTCCTTCTCCCCGCTCTCACATCCAGCTGCCAATCAAAATCACCAATTCTGTACTGAACTGGTTCTGTGATCTGAACCTGAAAGCTCGGGCTGTTTGTTTGAAAATCTTGTCAATCCAGCTCAGAACACATTGTACCAGTCACAGCTAATCAAACAATACTTTAATAATGTCCAAGTGGAAAAGTGAATCTGTAAGAAACATCAGGTGCCACACAGAAAATCTCTTAATGAGGTTCAATCAACATCGTCAGAATAATCTCCCTGTGAATGAAACTAATTAGTTCTAGAATTTTCCCTGTGGTAGTTATATTGGAAGTGTGGTTGCAATAACAATTTTTTTTAATCAAGGGATGTGATGTCACTGGCTAGGCTAGCATTGATTGCCTCTCCCTAAATGCCTTGAGTAGGAGGTGGTGAGCTGCCTTCTTGAACTGCTGCAGTCCCTGTGATGTAGGTACACCCACAGTGCTGTTAGGGAGACAGTTCCAGGATTTTGACCCAACGACAGTGAAGGAACAGTGATATATTCTCAAATCAGTCTGGTGAGTGGTTTGGAGGGGAACTTTGAGGTGGCGGTATTCCCACATGTCTGCTGCTCTTTTCCTTCCAGATGGTTAAGAGTGGCATGGTGGCACACTGCTGTCACACAGCACCAGGGATACAGGTTCAATTCCGGCCTTCAGTGACAGTGTGGAGTTTTTACATTCTCTCCGTATAGGTATGGGTTTTCTCTGGATGCTCTGGTTTCCTCCCACAGTCCAAAGATGTACAGGTTAGGTGGATTGGCCATGATAAATTGCCCCTTAGTGTCAGGGGGACTAGCTAGGGTAAATGTTGTTATGAGGATAGGGCCTGGGTGGGATTGTGGTCAGTGCAGACTCAAATGGGCTGAATGGCCTCCTTCTGCTCTGCAGGATTCTATGATCCCACCCATTGTGAATAGTCTTGTTTGGTCTCAGCCAGTCGTTATGGAGAGTGATGGAGTCATTCATTCAGGAACAGAGTTTGAAGTGGAGACTGAAGTCAATGGTTTCAGTCTTCTCCATATTTAATTGGAGGAGATTTCTGCTCAGCCAGGACTGGGTGTCAGATAAATAGTTTGATCGTTTAAAATGGCATTGGATCTGAGAGGTGATGGTGAGGTTGATATTGTCAGTGTGAAACTAACACTGTGATTTTGATGATGTAACTGAGGGGCAGTATGTTGGTGAGAACGAGAAGGGGTTGAGGATTGATTCTTGAGGAACAGCAGATGTAATGGTCTAGGAGCAGGAAGAGAAGCCATTGCATATGACTCTGTGGCTACCATTAGATTAAGTGTGGAAACATGTACAATCAGCCACACCCAGCTCGATAACAGGGAGAGAAGAGATAGAAACATTAATAATGTCAACTAACATAGGAACCAGAATGGAAAGTTGGGTTGTCAGCAGTTTGGTGGGAACAGCAGGAGGTGTTTCTCATTGACAGGCTGAGCACAAGAAGGCTTCCTATAGAAGGAAAACTGGGCAACAATGTGCATTCTGGGCTAGAGAGGGATGTTTAACCTAATGGGTGAGAAGAAGGATGAGAAGTGACAGGTGCAGCTGATCACATGGGCTCAATCTCAGTGATACAAAGTTCCATGAGGTCTACACATGTCTGTCACTACACGCCTGCCCAGCAGTGTGACCTCGCTGGGATTTCTCACTGAATTATGATGTTTTTGGTCTGTGAGGGAAGGTGTCACACAACAGTTGTGGCCCAGTCTCTGTGGATGTGGCCCTGGGAATAAGGGTATCCATCAGCCAAGAACTTAAATGCTTCAAGAATTTTAGTTTCCTCGTGATGGGAGCTAGTTATGATAGTTGAGCTATGATTTGAACTGAATCACACACAAACCCAGATTTTCCATTTTCACTCAGCTTGCCCTCTCTGTGATCCACATCAGGTGCTGCCTCCCTGAAATATTGAGGGGGAAGTACAAAATGTTTCACATCCCATTCCTTCCCTCAGCCTGACTTCGTGAAGATGGAAAAAGCTCCATTAGGGATTTTCCAGCTTCTTACTCCTGTTCACAGCCTGATTAAGGATGATCCCTCACACCAGTCTTGTCCTTTATCTGATGGTAAATAAAGTACTGCCACTCACACTCTCTACTTTCCTCTCAAAGGAGAAAACCCAACTCAGCCAAAGACAAAGAAGTGACATTGGGAAGGAGCCACAAGCCTCTGTCCTCGTGCCCTTTCTGAGGTGAAGCTCTGGAATCACTGGGCACTCACACGGGGAAACAGCGAGAAGCAGGATGGGAGGAGCCAGCTCCAGGTTTGTCAAAAAACTTTTCATATTGTGTCTCTTCAGTTCCTTCAGTTCCAGCACAACCTGTCATTGCAGTACATTGCCATTGCTCAGTGTCAGCACTTGTAATGAGAGTGTCCTAAACAATTCTCTAGCTCATGTGCCTCCATTAACATAAGAACATAAGAAATAGGAGCAGGAGTAGGCCATCTAGCCCCTCAAGCCTGCTCCGCCACTCAATAAGATCATGGCTGATCTGATAGTGGGTTCAGTTCCACTTACCTGCCCGCTCCCCATAACCCTTAATTCCCTTAATGGTTAAAAATCTCTGCCCCCTAGTTCTTATTTCCATTGTAAGTGGAAATAACCTCGCTGCTTCTACCCTGTCTAGCGCCTTCATTATCTTATATGTCTCTGTCAGACCTCCCCTCAACCTTCTAAATTCCAATGAGTACAGGCCCAGTCTACTCTTCTTCAGCCCTTCAGCAGAGGAGGAGGAGCCTCAAGAACCAGGGCCATCAGATTGGGCTTCAGCCAACCCTCATTTCATCAAGCCCATCATTATGTCTGCATCTTACTGATATCAGTTGAGAGATGTCCGCTCAGGAGGGCACTGTCAGACTGCGGAGGGACTGCATTATTCACAGGCTGAGAAGTAACTTGGGTGGTAGGTGAGGTGCAGTGGTTAATGTCTGGAAGAACAGGAAATGTTTACCCTCTATTTACAGATCACAAGGATCTCAGAGAGCACCAGCTAAATGTTAGGAGTTTAAACACGTCCAATCAGGAAAGGTAATGTCCAGCATTTGCATCATATGATTGGCAGCAGGTGGGGGCTGCAGAGCAGTGATGCTGATTGGCTGTTGCAGGTAGGATTTGCATAGGCGGAGTCCCTGCTACTAGAAGGTGGACGTCTGGAAGACACCCTCCATTGTGAAGGTGAGGGCAGCAGAGTGGTGATGCTGATTGGTTGCTGTAGGCAAAATTGGTTGAGATAAAAAAAAAACAAACATTGGTTGAGATCAGGTGTGGTATCTGTTCTTATCAGTTGCTTCTCGGCCTTTTGGCTAAGATCAAGTGTAGTATGGATCGCCTGCACTTGGTTGAGTTCATTGGGTTGCCCTGAGGCTTCATATGTTTCATATGAAGCAATTTTTTAAAGCGGCATCTCGGCCTTTTGGCTAAGATGCAAATGAGCTCAAGTCTTGGAGGAGGATCCTCCCCCTTCTCCAATCAGTTTGACTCATGTAGATCAGGCCCAGGACAGGGTGGTTTTGGTCTCCCGTCAAAGAACAATACAGCACAGGAACAGGCCCTTCGGCCCTCCAAGCCCGCGCCGCTCCCCGGTCCAGGATTGAATCCTGAATCCAGGATCCCCGCCCAATTTTCCAGCCTATCTACATCCTAATATCCTATCCACCGAGCTGTCCCTCACGGCTACGATGCTTTGTTCATCACAACCTATTAACTCACCCCCACCCCCCCATTCCAGACCATGTGATCTCCAGGGAGAGGCGAAAACCCAGAGTGAAAACCCCAGGGCCAATATGGGGAAAAAAAATCAGGGAAATTCCTCTCCGACCCCCTGAGGCGATCGAAACGAGTCCAGGAGATCACACTGGCCCTGATCAGAAAATGCTTCCCAACCCTATTCATTTCCACTTCTGCTTTACGAACACCATCTGAATTCCCTGCCCCCGAGACAGGTTCCCAACTATCCGCAGTCTCGCTCTGTACTGGCACCAGCAAGATGATCATAGAATGAAGCCTTGAAACGAGAAACAAAGAACAATTAGCCCGCGCCGCTCCCTGGTCCAAACTAGACCACTCTTTTGTATCCCTCCATTCCCACTCCGTTCATATAGCTGTCTAGATAAGTCTTAAACGTTCCCAGTGTGTCCGCCTCCACCACCTTGCCCGGCAACACATTCCAGGCCCCCACGACCCTCTGTGTAAAATATGTCCTTCTGATATCTGTGTTAAACCTCCCCTCCTTCACCTTGAACCTATGACCCCTCGTGAACGTCACCACCGACCTGGGGAAAAGCTTCCCACCGTTCACCCTATCTATGCCTTTCATAATTTTATACACCTCTATTAAGTCTCCCCTCATCCTCCGTCTTTCCAAGGAGAACAACCCCAGTTTCCCCAATCTCTCCTCATAACCAAGCCCCTCCATACCAGGCAACATCCTGGTAAACCTCCTCTGTACTCGCTCCAAAGCCTCCACGGTCCTTCTGGTAATGTGGCGACCAGAACTGGACGCAGTATTCCAAATGCGGCCGAACCAACGTTCTATACATCTGCAACATCAGACCCCAACTTTTATACTCTATGCCCCGTCCTATAAAGGCAAGCATGCCATATGCCTTCCTCACCACCTTCTCCACCTGTGACGTCACCTTCAAAGATCTGTGGACTTGCACACCCAGGTCCCTCTGCGTCTCTACACCCTTTATGGTTCTTCCATTTATCGTGTAGCTCCTCCCTACATTATTCCCACCAAAATGCATCACTTCGCATTTATCAGGATTGAACTCCATCTGCCATTTCTTTGCCCAAATTTCCAGCCTATCTATATCCTTCTGTAGCCTCTGACAATGCTCCTCACTATCTGCAAGTCCTGTCTTGTCAGCCTGGATCTGAAATGTCTCAACTTGTTGAGACTCTGAATTGGATTTGATTTGATTGAATTGGAAAAGTATAAAAAAAAAACATGGGTGCAGTCACTGTTACCAGAAGATGGTCCTCCTTTAGCTGTTGCCCCAGGCTGTTGGACTGTTTTTCAGTTGCTAACTGCTGCCCCTGCAGGCTGTATACTACAATCTCCTTTTTCCTGAATCTTGTGGCACAGCCTCTGTGGTGCCTTCTTTAGATTGTAGCGCGTCTCTGTCAGACGCTGCCCTCAGGATTGTGTTGTTGCTGCATTCACCCTCGTGTTTCAGGTCTTGTTGCTGGAACGCACCTTCTAAACTTCCTCATTGAAGCCATTGCTCCTGAGAATTTCCAAAAGGATTCTCACCCTTTAAGAATTCAAATTTAGCCTTTTAGGATTGGTTTGTTATGCAATGTCAGGTTATGGTAATTCTTCTTGCTGTTGGTATATTCACTTGGCTTCAGATGCTGCTGTACAGAGTGAAATATTGGAAGAATATTGGTGTTGCAGACTGCACTCTGAACAACTCCAACTCTTTTCATTCAGTCATGTGGATCAAATCCCATCCAAACATTCTTCATGAATTTCTGTGCTGGCTCCTTTTTCTCCTGTTGTTGCCATGTTTTATGATCAGCATTTCTTTTTATCCTTGTTGACTTTTAATGCATGAAGGAAGTCAGCAGCTCCTTTTGCAAATGGAATATTCTTTCCAATGAACTTGAGGATTTCCTTATGGTAAGGAGGTTCGAGGTGCGCCTCGATTTCTTGTTGCTCTGTGGTTATGAATTTACAAAGTGAGCACGTTAACGCATTCCGGTCATCCGCACCACATTTTTCAGTATATTTTTGACCTTCATTTTTTGTTCAAGCATTCATATGCATCTCCCATAAAGTCTTCATTCCTTTGTGTCTGGATCCTGAACCATATTTGTTACTGTATACTCTGCCTTTGTTGTCTTGTCCCAGCACTGCTAACCTGAGCCTTGGCCACGGCTGCTACTTTCTGCTACTTCAGGCTTTTGGTTGGGTTTGCTTCGGACTCCGACATGAGATTCACCTTGGCCCAGTTTAACCTGATTCTCTCCAGCCAGGCTCTCCCCATTAGGGCTGGATGGTTACCCTTAATGATGTGCAGGAACAGGTCTGTGATTTGTCCATTCAGCTGAACATTTCCAACCCCACAACGGACCACTGTCCCAGTATAGGTTTTGAGTATTATCTTTGAGGGTTTCAAGGCAACATGTGACAGTTTCTTTTGGTAAACAGTTCTCAATACCAATAAAACAGCGGCTCTGGTGACCGCCTCCATTTTTACTGGTTGACCGTTCAGTAAGGTAATGACCCACTAACGGCAGGGTGCTCCATTAATTGACAATATTTTCAACAACTGCTCATCATCTGAGTGTGACTCTGGCCCTTTTTCACTCCCTTTTCATATCACATGGCTACTCTCCCCTCTATTTGGTTTTCCACTTGATTCATTTGGATCATGCTTCTTATAATTGTTGTTGGAAACTTGTTTCTTTCTCCAACACGTATGTTCAATGTTCCCCTTTTAACCACAATGCCAGCTTTTTGCACCTTTACTCCAGCAATCTGCTGCTGTGTGCCCAGTTTTTGCACATCGATAGTAATTTCAAAACTGTGTCTGTGTTCAGGTTTCAGCTGATACCTTATGGACTTCAATGTTTGAGCTTAATTAGCTTCTAGTTCCAAAGAGATCATGATTTCTAAAGCCTTCTTTAGATTTAAGTTGCTTTCTTTTTACAGCCTTTTCTAGATAGCTTTGCTTCTTAATCCACACAATAGTCTGTCTCTAATGATATTGTTCAAGACATCTCCAAATTCACAGAATTCAGCTAATTTCTTCAAAGTAACTACAAATTGTGTGATTGATTCCCTTTCTTGCTGGTTACATTGATGGATTATGAAACCCTTGGCAATGACCCAGGAAAGAAATGGCTCTGCAACATCTCCACAATCTCACCGTAAGTTTTGAGCCTGGTTTTTTCCAATTGTACCAGACTACTTTATTTATGATCTCAGAGTAAAGGCACCTCTGATAGTAACAACTACAATATGATTGAATTTTGCATCTAGTTTGAAAGGGAGAAGAGTGGGTCTAAGACTAGTATTTTAAACTTAAATAGGGTCAAATGTATAGGCATGAAAGTTGAGCTAGCTGAAGTTAACTGCGATACTCAGCTAGGGGGTAATCAATAGAGAAGCAGTAGCAGACAGTTAAAGGACATTTCAGGATATTCAGAATAAGTATATTCCCACACTGTAATGAAAAATGATCAGAATATAAAGAATGGCAGAGAATGACTAAAAGGTTAATCAGGAGAAAGGAATTGGAGAATGAAAAGAAGCTCGCTGGAAATGTAAAAGTGAAAAGCAAGAGTTTCTACAGGTATTTAAACAGGAAAAGAGGAAGTAAAGTTAGCATTGATCCTCCAGAGAGTGAAAATAGGGAGTTCATATTGGATAATAAGGAAATAGTGGAGGAAATGAACAGATATTTTGCTTTTGTCTCCACTATAGAGGATACAAGAGACATTCCAGTAATAGCTGTAAATCATGAGGTGGAAGGGAGAAGGGAACTTGATGAAATTACAATCACTGGGGAACCATTACTGCACAAACTGATGGAGCTGCAGGTTGTCAAGTATTGGGATCCTGATGGACTTCATCCTAGGGTCTTAAGGGAGGTGGCTAATGAGATATGAGATGCATTGGTGTTAATTTTCCACAATTGACTAGATTCTGGAAAGATTCCATCAGTCTGGAAAGTAGCAAATATAACCTCTCTATTCAAGAGGGGAGGAAGGCAGAAAACTGGAGGTCAGTTAGTTTGGCATCTACACGGGAAAGGTGTTACAATGATTATTAAAGGGGTTATAACTGGGCACCTAGAAGTAAAACGTGCTGTGGATGAAGGGGAGCCTGTTGACACATCGCACATGGATTTCCAGAAGATGTTTGATTAAGTTCCACATTAATGTTTATTGTGGAAAATAAAAGCTCATGGTGTAGAGGGTAACACATTAGAAGATTGGCGAGCTAACAGGATGTGGAGATGCCGGCATTGGACTGAGGTGGGCACAGTAAGAAGTCTCACAACACCAGGTTATAGAGAACAGGGTTATTTGGAATCACGAGCTTTCGGAGCACTACTCCTTCATCAAGTGAGTGGAGGTAGGTTCAAAAACATGACATACAGAGGCAAAGACACAATTGCCAAGCAATTACAGATTGGAATGTGAAGAATGGTTGGAATGCGTTGTTGTGTGTCTTGAAGGCCGCCTTGGAGTACGATTACACGAAGATCGGAGGCTGAATGCCCTTTACTGCAGAAGGGAACACTCCTGCCTGGTGATTGTGGCATGGTGTCCGTTCATCTATTGGTCTCGCTGATGTACCATGCTTTGGAACACCCTTTCATGCAGCATATGAGGTAGGCAATGTTGGCCGAGGCACATGAGTATGTACTGTGTACCGAGTGGGTGGTGGTTAACGTGTACACAACGTGTAATGGTTGGATCCATGTTGGTGATCCGGCACGTCTTGCAGAGTTTGCTGTTGCAGGGTTGTGTGGTGTCATGGTCACTGTTCTCCTGAAGGTTGAGTAGTTTGCTGTGAACAATGATCTGTTTGAGGTTAGGCGGTTATTTGAAGGCGCGTAGTGGGGGTGTGGGGATAGCCTTGGCGAGATGTTCCTCATCATTGATGACATGTTGCAGGCTCCAAAGAAGATGTTATAGTCTCCCCCCACCGGGTAAGTACTGTACGATGAACATTGGCCATGTCCTGTGTTTGTCTTCTGAGGAGGTTGGTGTGGCTTTTCGCTGTGGTGCATCGGAACTGTCAATCGATGAGTTGAGTTCCATATCCTGTTCTTACAAGGGTGTCTGTAGGTGTCTGTTGCATTCCTCCTAATCTAAGCAGATTCTGTGTAAATGGAGGGCTTGTCCGTAGGGGATGGCTTTTTAACGTATTTAGGGTGGAAGCTGGGGAAGTGGAGCATCGTGCAGTTATCCACGGGCTTGTGGGAGAGTGAAATGCTGAGGTGACTGTCCTTGATGGAAATGCGTGTGTCGAAGAATGCAATCAATTCTGGAGAGTAGTTCATGGTGAGTCTGATGGTAGGATGGAACTTGTTGATGTCATTATGTAGTCATTTCAGTGATTCTTCGCCATGTGTCCAATGGAAGAAAATGCCATTGATGTATCTGCTGTATGGCATCGGTTGAAGGACCTGCGTGGTGAAGAGGTCTTGCTCGAACTTGTGCATGAAGATGTTGGCGTATTGAAGTGTGAACTTGGTCCCCATGGCTATTCTGTGTGTCTGGATGAAGAACTGATTGTAGAAGGTGAAGACGTTGTGGTCCAGGATGAAGCGGATGAGTTGTAAAATTGCGTGTGGCAGTTGTCGGTGTTGAATACTGAGGCTGTTGCAGCAATGCTGTCGTTGTGGGGGATGCTGGTGTAGAGTGCTGAGACATCCATTGTGACGAGGATTGTTCCTGGTTCAACTGCTCCATGGGTGCTGAGTTTCTGTAAGAAATTCATAGTGTCGCAACAGAATCTGGGGTTCCTTGTATGATGGGTTTCAGGATACCCTCGACGTCGCCAGAGAGGTTCTCTCATCGGGTGCCATTGCCTGATACGATGGGATGGCCGGGTGTGTTGGCCTTGTGTATCTTCGGGAGGCAGTGGAGATCTCCAACGCAGGGAGTACATGGCATGAGAGCATGTTGGGTTCTCTGAACGTCTGGATCAAAGGTCTTGGTCAGTCTGTTGAGTTGGCGGGTGTGTTCTTTGGTCAAATCTGCGGGTAAGTGTCTGTGGTGTTCCTGGTTGTTCAGTTGTCAGTACACTCCTTTGCAGTAGTCCGTTCTGTTCAGTATGACGATGGCTCCTCCTTTGCTGGTATGATGATCATGTTGCGATTGGTCTTGACAGTGCAGATGGCGTTGCGTTGTGCTTGAGTGATGTTCGGGGCTATCTTGTGAGCACAGCTGATGAGGTTGGCATTGATGCATCTCCTGACTACTTGCCTTCAAACAACCGCCCAACCTCAAATAGACCATTGTGCGCAGCAAACTACCCAGCCTACAGGAGAACAGCGACCACGACACCACACAACCCTGCCACAGCAACCTCTGCAAGACAAGCCGGATCATCGACATGGATATCACCATCAAACGTGAGAACACCACCCACCAGGTACACGGTACATCCTCATGTGACTCGACCAATGTTGTCAACCTCATACGCTGCAGGAAAGGATGTCCCGAGGCGTAATACATCGGCGAGACCATGCAGACGCTACGGCAATGGATGAACAGACACCACGCAACAATCGCGAGGCAGGAGTGTTCCCTTCCAGTCAGGGAACACTTCAGTCAAGGGCATTCAGCCTCCGATCTTTGGGTAAGCGTTCTCCAAGGCGGCCTTCAAGACACATGACAATGCAGAATCGCTGAGCAGAAACTGATAACCAAGTTCTGCATGCATGAGGACAGCCTCAACCAGGATCTTGGGTTCATGTCTCTCTACATGTAACCCCCACCATACTGCCTGGGTTTGCAAAATCCTACTAACTGTCCTGGCTTGTGACAATTCACACCTCTTTAACCTGTGATTATCCCTCTCTCCACGCACACTGTTTGTACCTGTAAAAACTTGATTACCATAAATACTCATATTCCAATCTGTAATTATCTTGCAACTGTGTCTTTGCCTCGATATGCCATGTTTGTGAACCTACCTCCACTCACTTGATGAAGGAGCAGCACTCCGAAAGCTCTTGATTCCAAATAAACCTGTTGGACATTAACCTGGTGTTGTGAGACTTCCTACTGTGCCCACCCCAGTCCAACGCCGGTATCTCCACACCTTTTATTATGAGAGAAATTGAACTTAAAAGTAAGGATGTTATGCTTCAGTTGTACAGGGCATTCGTGAGATCACATCTCAAATACTACCTGCAGCTTTGCCCTCCTTATTTAAGGCACAATGTCAATATGTTGGAGGAGGTTTATGAAGGTTTCCCAGATTGATACCTGGAATGAGTGCGTTGTCTTATGAGGAACAGTTGAACAAACTGGGCTTGTTTCTGCTGGGACTCAGATGAATGAAGGTGTCACTTAATTGAAGAACAGATCCTGAACAGTATTAACAAGGTGGACATTGAAATAATTTTTTCTTGTGAAAGATAATTTGTTAGTGTCAGAATAGGCTTATACTGCAATGAAGTTATTGTGAAAATCCCCTAGTCGCCACACTCTTGTGCCTGTTTGGGTGCACTGATGGAGAATTTGGCATGGCCAATGCACCTAATCAACGCGTCTTATGGACTGTGGGAGGAAACTCACGCAGACACCGGGAGAACGTGCAGACTCTGCACAGACAGTGACCCAAGCCGGGAATCGAACCCGGGTCCCTGATGCTGTGAGGCAGCAGTGCTAACCACTGTACCACCGTGCTGCCCTCTGTGTGACTGAGTCCAGAACCAGGGGTCACTCTTTTAAAATTAGGGGTTACCGTTACATGTCAAGAGATGTGACTTTGGAACTCTCTGCCTCAGAAGGCGGTGGAAGCAGGATCACTGAATATTTTAAAGGCCGAGCTCGATAGGCTTTTTGGAAGGGTCAATGGACTCAAAACATTAACTGTGTTTCTCTTTCCACAGATGCTGCCAGACCTGCTGAGTTTATCCAGCATTTTCTGTTTTTATTTCAGATTTCCAGCAACCGCAGTATTTTGATTTTAGTTGGATTGTTATCAGGAAAGGATACAAAGATTATTGGGGACGGTTGGAATGTAGAATCGGAAACACAGACAGATCAACCATGATTTTATTGAATAATGGAGAAGCCTAAAGGGGCTGAATGGCCAACTTCTATTTGTATTTCATATGTTTGTATGTTCAAGAGTAGCATGCATCCTGTGTTTGCTGGAGCTTGCATGCTTGACATCTGCCTGGTGTATTGAACATTTCACCCCCTCTGCCAGAACCTATTGGTTCATTGAACCCTTTTAATGGCACTGGATCCAGATTCTATTTATTTCACTTCTTCCATTGATGGTGGCAGCGATCTGAATCCAGGCCTCTTTAATTTCAGCTGGTGATTTCCTCCCTCCCATGCAACCGCCAGATTGGCATTGGTGAAGCGAGGGCCTAACCTACACTGGGTACCAGGCCAGTGTCTCCCCTGACTCATCGCACTTCCCTCTGGTGCTGTGTGAGGCTTTGACACAAACCACAGATCTCTCCCTCTGGACAACCGGCAGCCTCGATGACGGTTGCTATGAGGATATCTAAATCAGTCTCTCACTTCACATGGCCCACTTCCGATCCCACTGCCCCTGTCTCGAATTGGGTAGGGAACCCATTTTGGTAAGTGAGCACCCCTCACCCCACCCCCTGCATGGTGAAAGTTTAGCTGCAGTTGCTGGCCCTGTAATATAGGTCCCAGACCCCCAATAGAGGATTTAATTCTGCTTTGGATTTCTAAACACCTCATGTTCCAATGCAAAAAATCCATAGAAAGTCATTGAGAAATGTATAAGTTTAATGAATGACTACCGTCAATCACTCTCTGTAAAATCTAGTGCAATGTGCTGCATAATTGTAATTTCTTTTAATCCATTGCAAAACATATTATAAAATGGTTTCTTTCAGTCAGGAGATGGTTCAATCTTCCTACTCTGGTCTGGAAGGGCTCAAATCTAATTATGGAAAGGGTCGGGTGGTTAATCCACTGATACAGAAGAAGTTAGATGATCTGGATAATACAGAGCTGAACATCGCAGTGACAGGAGGTTCCGGTGCAGGGAAATCCACCTTTATCAATGCACTGAGGGGACTTCAGAACGCTGATGAGGGAGCAGCTGAAACTGGAACCACAGAAACTACAATGGAACCAATCGGATACAAACATCACAACCTACCGAATGTTCGTTTCTGGGACCTGCCGGGAATTGGAACGACAAAATTCCCAGCGGATAAATATCTCCGAGAAATGAAATTTGAAAGATACAATTTCTTCATCATTATGTCACACTGTCGATTCAGAGAAAATGATGAAAAACTTGCCAAAGAGATTAAACGACTAGGGAAGAAGTTCTATTTTGTTCGATCTAAAATCGATAATGATCTCAAATCGATGAAAATAAATGAAGAGGAAGAATTGGAAAAGATCAGGAATGACTGTGTCAGCAAGTTGGAAGAGGCAGGGATTCCATCACCGTGTGTTTTCCTGATATCAAACTTTGATCTGAATCTGTATGATTTTGTTAAGTTAAAAACAAGCATTAGAATAGGCCATTCATCCCTTGGAGGCTGTTTCCCTTTTCAATTGGATCATGGCTGATCAGTATTCTGACCAGTTGCCTTCGTTCTGTCACTTTTAAAACCCCCTTCACACTCTTACCAAACAAAAATCCGTTCTGAAAGTTCTGAAATTTTCAGATGACTGCCAGCCTCAACAACTTTTCTTTTGTGGATTTGGAGCTGATTACTCCAAAAATCATAGAGCCGGAGCGCGTGGTGGCTGTGGCGCCCAGCGGTAAGCCCACTAAACGGCCTCCACTTATGTCTCCCGACCCATTGCATTGCTAGAGCAGCGCTGCGAGCTGGGAGAATTGCCCTCTATATCTTCCTTCTCACTGAGGGGATTTCAAGTCAATTCATCCCCATTGACCTGCTGTGAAAACTCTGCTCATGTTTTCTTAACTGTGACAAATTCCATCTCAGCAGATGAGGTAACCCCAAATTAAAAGAATCATCAACATTCTGAATAAAACAATCCAAAACATTATTTAAAAATTAATTTTGCCCTTCTCCCGATGTTAATAGATCCTTTAAAAAATTCCTGGATCCGTACCTGCATCTTTTCCAAGAATGACTAAGTTCTTCTTTGAACCATGGCCTATCAGTCTACTAAGCTTTGTTGAAGTGTGAACATTAGTTTCTGAGACATAAGGTTTACAAAAAATAGAGACAAACACAATACAAAACATTGTAAACATTACCTCCATCCACCCTCTTAAACCAGTTAAAATTACAATTACACATTGCTATGTATCGGTTTAAGGTTTCTGAAGACTAATATCCACAATCAGAATGGATAATTTATCTACATTCCAAGACTCTTAGCCACAAGTTACAGCATATTTATATAAAAGGCTCAAGGAGTAGGTTAGCGATGGGGAGGAGGAGGACAGAGGGGGAGGGGAGGAGGAGGAGGACAGAGGGGGAGGGGAGGAGGAGGAGGACAGAGGGGGAGGGGAGGAGGAGGAGGACAGAGGGGGAGGGGAGGAGGAGGGGGGGGTTGGTGGAAAACAAGCATGGGAATTTTAAAATCATATCATTGCTTGATTGGGAGCCAATGTCAGTGAGTACCGGGGTGAGAGGTGAACCTAGTATGTCATGGGGAGGAGAGTCTTGGATGACCTCAAGTTTACCAGTGAGGAGTGCATTGGAATAGGCAGATCTGGAGATAACAAAGACAAGAATAAGAGTTTCAGCAGTAGATAAGATGAGGCAGAGGCAAAGTCAGGTGAGGTTATGGAGGTGGAAGTAAGTGAGCTTAATGACAATTTGAATGTGTTCAGAAAATCATCTGAGGGTCAACGATGGCCCCAAGATGATGAATCGTCAGATTTAGTCCAAGTCAGTTGCTGGGGAGAGGGATAGAGTGGGGAATAAAAACCATGGCTTCAGTCTTACAAACAATTAATTTGAGAGAACTTCTGCTCTTCCAGTGCTGGATATCAGACCAACTGTCTAATAATTTAGCAACAATGGAAGAGTTGAGGGTGGCGGGCGGGGGGGGGGGAGAGGAGGAAGGGAGTCAGAGGTGGGTGTCAATGTACATATTAAAACAAAAGCTGTGTCTTGGGATAATGTCGCTGAGTGGTGGGCGGGGGAGGAATGTGGTTGAGAACGAGGAGGGGTAAAGGAGAGCTCCTTGGAGACCACCAGAGGTAGTGGTGCAGTCGTGAAACAGAAAGTCATTGCAGGTAATATTCTGAATCTGATTAGATAGATAAGAATGGAAGTAGTGAGAGCAATCCCACCCTGTTGGATGACTGCGGAGAGGTATTGGAGGAGAATGACGTCAACAGTTGCAGACAGGATGGGGAGGAGAAGGAGGGATAGTTTGTCTTTGTCACAGTCACATTGGATGTCATTACCCGAACCATTTTGAAATGTGTGAAAACCACATGAATTCAACCCTTGGAAGGGGAAGGTGTGGAAAGTGCACTCCATGCCCTACTCCCTCTCCCTCTCCTACAATCCCACTCCACGCACTCCTTGGATGCTCATACATTACAATTTACAAAGACTCACTGACTCCTAATGTTCAGCACAACAACCTCAGGTATCCACACCACTTAAGCGTTCCCACAATACTAATCTTCACCCATTCATTGTACTGTTTTCCCCCTCAGGCCCTCACCCCATTATGATGACATCCACAGTTTGCAAGCTGTTATTTGCCCTAACCTGTATTCAAAACCTATATTTCTGGGACATTCCTGAACAAATCTAAAATCAAACTTTAATTTTCTGGTAAGAGGGGGAGGAGGAGTGCAAGGCTGGATACCTGGCTGAGACATCATTTCTGAGAAATGAGACTATGGCTCGGATTGCTGGGAAACAGTTGATAATTCGGAGGAATACATAAAGTTCAGAGGTCAAATTTCAGCACAAGGAGATGGGATTCAGAACAGGAACCCAACTAAGCAGAGCAGGCACAGCTCCTGAGGTGTTCAGGGTTTTAGGAAAAGGGAAACAGTTCAGGCAGGATGTGAAAAGGAGCCTGAATTGGAGACAGCTAAAGAAAGAGGCCATAAGCAACTGGAAAAGAAGAGCAAAAAGATTGATTCAGGCAGCAGAGCTGCAAAGCATCTTGAAAGGTGTGTCTTTTTGTGGATCTCAGGGGGTGCTAAAGCTATTGCCGAAGGCAACTCCGTAACCAAATCCTGGGAGAATACTGGAACTAAAACTGTGCCTGCAGAGAGCAAAGCTTTATGGGGTTCTGTGACTGAGAGTAATATCATATATGTTGAAAGGAGACTTCATAAATCCATGGGACTGGCCTTTGTTAAATCGGTCTTTAAAGTATAATTTACACTATAATTAATTTCATAGTCTCGAGGGATAGCAATTTTCTTGTTAATTTATGCTAACTTTGGTTTTGATTGTTTGTTTTTAAAAGCATAATTTTGTCCATCAGGTTGTGTTGAAAGTTCTGTTCTTTCATTGGTCGCCTCCATTGGGGTTGTAGCATGAAACATGCTTCTCCTACAATTCCATTCCACTCACTCCTTGTGCACTCCTTCTGTTCCACTCACATTCTCCTCAATACTCTCACTATCCAACTCCAAACCCTTTGTTATCCATCCTGCTCTGCAGTTCCCAGAAATTCTCCTGCTCCCACTGCCCACACCTCTTCCTGCAGTCCTCCTCCACATCATAGAAACACAGAAAACTACAGCATAAAACAGACCCTTCGGCCCCACAAGTTGTGCCGAACATATCCCTACCTGTGTGAAAAACTTCCCCCTAACATTTCCCCTGTACCTACACCCCAGCACCTTAAACCTGTGTCCTCTCGTAACAGTATTTCCACCCTGGGAAAAAGCCTCTGAGAGTCCACCCGATCTATGCCTCTCAACATCTTATATACCTCTATTAGGTCTCCTCTCATCCTACGCCTCTCCAAGGAGAAAAGACCGAGCTCCCTCAGCCTATCCTCATAAGGCAATCCACTCAACCCAGGCAACATTCTTGTAAATCTCCTCTGCACCCTTTCAATCATTTCCACATCCTTCCTGTAATGAGGCGACCAGAACTGAGCACAGTACTCCAAGTGGGGTCTGACGAGGGTCTTGTATAGCTGCATCATTATCCCCAGACTCCTAAATTCAATCCCTCGATTGATAAAGGCCAGCACACCATACGCCTTCTTAACCACCTCCTCCACCTGCGGGGCCGATTTTAGAGTCCGATGGGCCCAGACCCCAAGGTCCTTCTGATCCTCCACAGTACTAAGAGTCTTTCCCTTTATGTTGTACTCCTTCATCCCATTTGACCTGCCAAAATGGACCACTACACATTTATCTGGGTTGAAGTCCATCTGCCACTTCTCCGCCCAGTCTTGCATCCTATCTGTGTCCCTCTGTAACTTCTGACATCCCTCCAGACTATCCGCAACCCCACCAACCTTTGTGTCATCGGCAAAGTTACCAACCCATCCCTCCACTTCCTCATCCAGGTCATTTATGAAAATGACAAACGGCAAGGGTCCCAGAACAGATCCCTGGAGCACACCACTGGAGACCGACCTCCATTTAGAAAAAGACCCATCTATACACACTCTCTGCCTCCTTTGGGCAAGCCAGTTCTGGATCCACAGGGCAGCAGCCCCTTGGATCCCATGCCCTCTCACTTTTTCTCGAAGCCTTGCATGGGGGACCTTATCGAACGCCTTGCAAAAATTCATATAATCCACATCTACCCTTAATTCCAATCCAGTAATCCGTCAGTTACTCCCACTGTGCAAATCCACACCTACTCGGGTTTGCCTCTGGTGCCACTTCACACCCCTTTCAACAGCTCCCAAAGTCCAACTCCTCAATCCTCAGAAATTCTTCTACATTCCCACTGCACACTTTCCTCAGATATTACAATCTCACTCCACTCTGGCTCTAAGCCTCTCAGTTACATTAGAGTCCCACTCAACATATGACCTACAGTTTGTCACTGTTTGGAAGTCAGCCAGCATTGTTGTGGTTGCTATGAAGTAGCAGGTTCCTGAACTGAACGATTACCGACCAGCTGCTCTTACATCTATCTTACATGTGTTTAGATCTGATTTTACAATCGCGTTGTGCCCGTTTTTGGGCATGAAAACTTGGTAAAGTCGGGCATGAGGCGATAGCGTGATCCGCGCCCGCCTCCGCGCCGGTTCCCCCTTTACCAAGGCCCGAAAATGGCTGCAATCAGGACCGCGCCCGAAATGGGCGCAAAGGCCATTTAAATGCATTTACATGCATTTGGGCTGCACACCCAACCTTACTGACACTTCCCCCTTTACCACTGTTCGCCCATCCAGAATCGGCGCAAATCAGACATGGTCCACAAAAGTTCGATTCGGTTGCTCCAGTTAGAGAGGAGGTAAGGGCCGAGCGTCCGACAGCTCTCTGCTCGAGATTGATGGGGGGGTTGGGGGTCGGTGGTGGTGGAAGGTGGGTCTGACGGCTCTCTGCTTGAGATTGGTGGGGAGGACAGGGGTGTCCGCTGCCACTCTGCCTGAGATTGGTGGGGGAGAGGGGGAATGGGAGGGGCCAGTGATCAGTCTGGGTGGCAGAGAGGGTGGGGGGATATTGGGGTCAGTAATGTTGTGGGGGTGGGGTAATGTCTGTGAGGGCCAGGGGGAGGCATCCAGCCCAGGAGTGAGGTGGCACGGAGTCACATCCTATCATTTCTTTTCTGCACATGTGCAGTTGGAGGCGCCGATCGGAGCTGCAGGCTTTCTGTGTGTTAAGCCCCACCCACAGGCTTCTGCAGTGCCATTCGGAATCACTGATGTTTTTGCAGGCAGAGTGCGCATGGGGGCGCTTCAGAACAGGTCTAAAAGTCGGATCTGAAACACTCCCACTTTCAAGTCTGCCCAGCACTTTGACACAATTTTACCATTTTGATTCTAAGTGCCTTTGAGAACCATGTGTTTCACATAGCGATCAGTTACACCTTGTCTATCAACTTCATAAATCAGTAGGTGACGCTGGTCTGACCTGGGTCCATCTGATTAGGCAAAATGCTTGTGCTAGCTTCATTGTTTTCAGGTTTTAATATCCTGCAACTATCAAACTGATTGAGAAATCGAATGACCTTCATGTAAACCCTACTCCCACTTTGGAATGATGATTTCCCTCCTATCAGGATTCATTGGGAAACAGTCTCTGGAATTTAGCTAGAGACAGCCCGTGTGAACAGGTACAAGATTGCATGTCTCACCTTTACTTTTTATCCCCTTTGCTGTCGACCAGAGACATGACAAAGCAGTGCTGAAGTATGCTGATGATATGGTATTTGTGAGTCTCATCTGGAAAAATGAAGCAAACTACAGGAACTTGGTGCAAAGGTTCATAATGAGTTAGAACCATAGAATCACGACAGTGCAGAAAGAAACCATTCGGCCCATCAGGTCTGCATCAAATCTCCAAAAGAGCATCCCACTGAGGAACTCCCCCGCCCCTATCCCTGGAACCCCCACGCATTTACCATGGCCAATTCACCGAACCTACTCATCTTACTAAGGGGCATCCACCTAATCTGCACATCTTCGGACTGTGGGAGGAAACTGAAGCACCCGGAGGAAACCCACGCAGATATAGGGAGAATGTGCAAACTTAACACAGTCACTCAAGGCTGGAATTGAACCCTACTTCCTGACACTGTGAGGCAGCAGTGCTAACCACTGTGCCACCCTTTAGGAAAACAAACAGCTACTGATATGGTGGCAATAAAAATTAATGATGTGGACAGTGAACAAGTTCCTAACTACAAGTATCCAGGTATTAAAGTAGACTATGAGTTGAGTTAGGGGAACTGTGTACGTACGAACATACAAAATAGGAGTAGGAGTAGGCCATTTGGTCCCTCAAGCTTAATCTGCAAAGTGATGAGATCATGGTTGATCTGTTTGTGTTCCTAATTCCACATTCCCATCTATCCCTGATAACCATTGATTCCCTTGCCTTATACAAATCTAGCTGCCTCCACCTTAATAATATTCAATGACTCCATCTCCAATCCTTCAAAGTCGCACAACACTCTGAGAAAAACAGATTCTCCTCAACTCTGTCCTAAAAGGGCGACCCCTAATTTTAAAACAATCTCCCCCCATTCTGGACTTGCCCACAAGAGGAAGCATCATTTCAACATCTAATTGTCAAGACTGTTCAGGATCTTATATACTTCAACCCCCAAGTCACCCCTCACACTTCTGGTCTCCAGTGGAAACAAGCCCAGTCTGTCCAACCTATCCTCATACGGCATCACATTGATTCCAGACATCAATCTAATAAACATCCTCCAATGCATTTAGATCCTTAAATAAGGAGACCAAATTGCACATATTTGAGATATTGGGCAGAATTTTCCTCTCCTTTCATGGCTTGTTTTGCGGCGGTCGGAAGCAATGTGCCACTCACTGGCGGCGGGATCTTATGGTCCCGCCATTGTCAACGGGGTTTCCCATTGAACACACCGCTCATCACCGGGAAACCCATGGCGGGGGTGCGCCATCGATGGAAGTGTAACATCCCACCGGCGTGAAAGGCAGCAAGATTTCAGCAGTGGTCTCACCAATGCCCTATATAACTGAAGCATAACATTCTTATTTTTATGTTTAATTCCTCTCATAATGGAGGATAACATTGTTGATTACATGCTGCACCTGCATATGAACATTTTGTGACTCATGCAACAAGAGCACTTAGTTCCTTCTGCACCTTGGAATCCATGGAGTTTCATAGAATTCTTACAGTGCAGAAGGAGGCCATTCAGCCCATTAAGTCTGCACCGACCACAATTCTATCCAGTCGCTTTCCCCATTACCCCACGTATTTACCCTGCTAGTCCCCCTGACACTAAGTGGCAATTTAACATGGCCAATCAACCTAACCTGCATATCTTTGGAATGTGGGAGGAAACCAAAGCACCCGGAGGAAACCCACACAGGCACGGGGAGAATGTTCAAACTCCACACAGACAGTGACTCAAGCCGGGAATCGAACCCGGGTCCCTGGTGCTGTGAGGCAGCAGTGCTAACCATTGTGCCATCGTGTAGCCATGCTGCAGCTGTTTTCCAGATGTGGTGGCCAGGACATGATTATATTACCTCAGAATATAATCGCATTCCAGTGGATCCAATAATCACAAAAATCTATATGGCTGGAGTTGAGTGTGTATGTTTTTTGGGTATCTCTCCTGGCAACGTTGTCTTAGAAAAGTAGGCTCTTTAAGGGTACAGAGATTATTGAACCAGGCAGGAGGAGTATTTCTTTCCTGACAATATCTACTCCTCTCCAAGAATTTTGACAAAAGTAAAGAACATCATGAACAATGAGAATCTCCCCCGTCTCAGTTTTACTGTTGGATATATTCAGGAAAAAGGCTACAATCTCTCAGAAGCAGGACAAATCTCTTCCTCAACTAATTGTGCCATTCTCGAAAAGAACTTTTTACAGACGGTTGCTAAATGGATATAATCATGATGGGACTCACTGACTCATTATTTTAATGCATTGGAATAGTTTTTCAATACATTTTAATTCAAGTTTGATCTCTGTGATGGGATCATTTTTCTTTTTGTTCTTATTTACTTTGATGTAATTTTTGAATGAACAAGCAATGTGCCTGAAGTAAATTTCTATGCGGACAGTAAAGTGAATTAAATAGTTTTACTGTCCCATTTCATACAAACATGAGGTACCCCCTACAAAGAACAAAGAACAATACAGCACAGGAACAGGCCCTTCGGCCCTCCAAGCCCGCGCCGCTCCCTGGTCCAAACTACACCATTCTTTTATATCCCTCCATTCCCACTCCGTTCATATGGCTATCTAGATAAGTCTTAAACGTTCCCAGTGTGTCTGCCTCCACCACCTTGTCTGGCAGCGTATTCCAGGCCCCCACCACCCTCTGTGTAAAATATGTCCTGATATCTGTGTTAAACCTCTCCCCCTTCACCTTGAATCTATGACCCCTCGTGAACGTCACCACCGACCTGGGGAAAAGCTTCCCACCGTTCACCCTATCTATGCCTTTCATAATTTTATACACCTCTATTAAGTCTCCCCTCATCCTCCATCTTTCCAGGGAGAACAACCCCAGTTTACCCAATCTCTCCTCATAACTAAGCCGCTCCATACCAGGCAACATCCTGGTAAACCCCTCTGTACTCTCTCCAAAGCCTCCACGTCCTTCTGGTAGTGTGGCGACCAGAACTGGACGCAGTATTCCAAATGCGGCTGAACCAACGTTCTATACATCTGCAACATCAGACCCCAACTTTTATACTCTATGCCCCGTCCTATAAAGGCAAGCATGCCATATGCCTTCTTCACCACCTTCTCCACCTGTGACGTCACCTTCAAGGATCTGTGGACTTGCACACCCAGGTCCCTCTGCGTATCTACACCCTTTTTGGTTCTGTCATTTATCGTATAGCTCCTCCCTACATTATTTCTACCAAAATGCATCACTTCACATTTATCAGGATTAAACTCCATCTGCCATTTCTTTGCCCAAATTTCCAGCCTATCTATATCCTTCTGTAGCTTCTGACAATGCTCCTCACCATCTGCAAGTCCTGCCAATTTTGTGTCGTCCGCAAACTTACTGATCACCCCAGTTACACCTTCTTCCAGATCGTTTATATAAATCACAAACAGCAGAGGTCCCAAGACAGAGCCCTGCGGAACGCCACTAGTCACAGGCCTCCAGCCGGAAAAAGACCCTTCCACTACCACCCTCTGTCTTCTGTGACCAAGCCAGTTCTCCATCCATCTGGCCACCTCCCCCTTGATCCCATGAGATCCAACATTTTTCACCAGCCTACCATGAGGGACTTTGTCAAACGCTTTACTAAAGTCCATATAGACGACATCCACGGCCCTTCCCTCGTCAACCATTCTGGTCACTTCTTCAAAAAACTCCACCAGGTTAGTGAGGCATGACCTCCCTCTCACAAAACCATGCTGACTATCGTTAATGAGTTTATTCCTTTCTAAATGCGCATACATCCTATCTCTAAGAATCTTCTCCAACAACTTCCCCACCACGGACGTCAAGCTCACCGGCCTATAATTTCCCGGGTTATCCTTCCTACCCTTCTTAAATAACGGGACCACATTAGCTATCCTCCAATCCTCTGGGACCTCACCTGCGTCCAGTGACGAGACAAAGATTTGCGTCAGAGGCCCAGCGATTTCATCTCTCGTCTCCCTGAGCAGCCTTGGATAGATTCCATCAGGCCCTGGGGATTTGTCAGTCTTTATATTCTCTAACAAACCTAACACTTCCTCCCTTGTAATGGAGATTTTCTCCAACGGTTCAACACTCCCCTCCGAGACACTCCCAGTCAACACATCCCTCTCCTTCGTGAATACCGACGCAAAGTATTCATTTAGGATCTCCCCTACTTCTTTGGGCTCCAAGCATAATTCCCCACTTTTGTCCCTGAGAGGTCCGATTTTTTCCCTGACAACCCTTTTGTTCCTAACGTATGAACAAAATACCTTGGGATTCTCCTTAATCCTGTCTGCCAAGGACATTTTGTGACCCCTTTTTGCCCTTCTAATTCCCCGTTTGAGTTCTTTCCTACTTTCTTTGTACTCCTCCAGAGCTCCCTCCGTTTTTAGCTGCCTGGACCTAACATACGCCTCTCTTTTCTTTTTGACCAGTCCCTCAATTTCTCTGGTTATCCACGGTTCTCGAATCCTACCCTTCCTATCCTTTTTTACAGGCACATGCCTGTCTTGCAGCCCTAACAACTGTTCCTTAAAAGACTCCCACATGCCAGATGTGGATTTACCCTCAAACAGCCTCTCCCAATCAAGAGCTGCCAATTTCTGCCTAATCCCACTAAAGTTAGCCTTCCCCCCAATCCAACACCTTACCCTTGGGACACCACTCATCCTTTTCCATCACTATCCTAAACCTAACAGAATTGTGGTCACTATTTGCTCCATGTTCCCCGACCGAAACTTTGAAGACTTGACCGGGCTCATTCCCCAGTACTCGGTCCAGTATAGCCCCCTCTCTAGTCGGGCTATCTACATATTGTTCCAAAGAACCTTCCTGTACGCATTTTACAAATTCCTCCCCATTCAGAGTCCCAGCTCTCAGCGATTTCCAGTCTATACCAGGGAAATTGAAGTCTCCCACGACAACAACCCTATTTTTCCTGCACCTATCCAGTATCTCCTGACATATCCATTCTTCCACTTCCCTTGGGCTGTTGGGGGGCCTGTAGTATACCCACAACATAGTGACTGCGCCCTTCCTGTTTCTAAGCTCCACCCAGAGTGACTCGTTACACGACCCCACTGAATTGTCCTCCCTCTGCACTGCTGTAATATGCTCTCCAACTAATACTGCTACTCCCCCACCTCTTTTGGCCCCTCCTCTGTCTCGCCTAAAACACTTGTACCCCGGAATATTCAGCTGCCAGTCCTGTCCCTCTTTCAACCAAGTCTCTGTCACCGCAACCACATCCAAATTCCTCGTGAGCATTAAGGCCCTAAGTTCGTCTGTCTTACCTGCTACGCTCCTTGCATTGAAGTATAAGCACTCCAGACCTCCAGGCCCAGTGAGGTAATCCTCCCCTCAGAGTGCTCTTCTTCTTTGGCAGCCTTGTCCCAGCCCCAAGCTCGTCCCCAGCCTCTACACTTGTTGACCTAATATTTTGATCCCCACCCCCCTGCCATACTAGTTTAAACCTCCCCGAACTGCACTAGCAAAACTCCCAGCCAGGATATTCGTGCCCTTCCAACTTAGTTGTGACCCGTCCTTCTTGTACAGGTGCCATCCTCTCCTGAAAACTTCCCATTGATCTAGGAAAATGAAGTCCTCCCTCCTGGACCAGTCCTTTAGCCAAGCATTCAATTGTACTAACTCCCTATTCTTAGCCTCACTGGCACGAGGCATTGGGAGCAGCCCAAAGATGGCCACCTTGGAGGCCTACATTTTAGTCTATTTCCCAACTCCCTGAATTGCTCTCGTAGGATCCCCCTGCTCTTTCTATCTACAGTTGCAATCTTCACATGTACATTGGCTGCATCAGGTTATGTGACTAAATTAATATTGCAGAGGTGACTAATAGTGACTATGAAACGACTGGATTGTGTTCAAAATCCAACAGGTTCACTCGTGTTCTTGTGGGGCATCTTTACCTGGTCTAGTCTATATGTGACTCCAGCCCACAGCGAAGGCATGACTTTTAATTGCAGTGTGAAATGTCCCAGCAAGTCATTCAATTGTATCAAACCACTATACAAAACTATAGCAGGACTAAAACTGGATGGACCACCCACCAGTAACCCTGGCACCGGACAAAACAAAGGCATGTTGATTAAAGTCAACCCTGCTTTGAATAACATCTGGGGCCTTGTGCACAAATTGGGAGCTGACCCATGGACTATCCATCATTCTGACATAGTCAATATCACAGAGGCCAGAATTCTCCAACCTCTCCTGTGGCTGGGATTCTCCGGTCCCGCTGCTGTGAATGGAGATTTGGCTCAGTGCCAAATTCTCCATTCTTGCTGCAGCAGTAATAGCAGCATGAAAGATTGGAGAATTCTGGCCAGAATCAACAACATTGCTCCAATAACATCCGAAGCCATGTACTTTCCAAACACTAGGACGGACCCACCAAGGGTGACTGCACAGTCAGGAGACACTGCTCTGGGAATTTCCAACATTGACTATAGACCCCATGAAGTCCCATGGCATCAAGTAAAAAATGGACAAGGAAACAATCTACTGATTACCATCTAACACCCTCCTCTCACAGCTGATGAATCAGTTCTCCTTCACATTGAACACCAGTTGGAAGAAGGACTGAGGGTGGCAAGGGCACAGAATGTACTTTGAGTTGGGGACTTCATTGTCCATGACCAAGAGTGGCTTGGTAGCAGCACTTCTGACTGAGCTATCTGAGTCCTGTAGGACATAGCTGCCAGACTGGGTCTGTGACAAGTGGTGAGAGAACCAAAAAGACATAAAAATGTCATGCTCACTAACCAACTGTTACTGATGCATGTATCCATGACAGTATTGACAGAAATGACCATTACACCACTGATATCAAAGCAATGAGACAAATTTTGTCTCGGCAAGTTTACTAAGAGGGAAAATAACAGAGTATCAGTGGGATGTGTTCATGAAGTAACTTGTGCTTCAGAACCAGTTTTTATGCTGGAATTGCAGGGAATAGCTTTGGACAACTAAAGAGATAAAAGAAGACATAAACTGGAATAAAATAAAACATGAACATGTTGAAGAAACGCACAGATTTCCTACCGACTGCACATCAAAAGCTGACAACTAGCTTTTATTTGTGTAATCATTCCTCATAATTTAATCCTTTTAGTCCAAATATCATTCTGGTAAACCTACTCTGTACTCCCTCCAAGATCAAAATATCATTTCTAATACATGGTGTCACGAATTCCTTATAAACTCTAGGTGTGATCTAACAAGGGCTTTGTACAACTGAAGCATGACTTCTACCCCCTTGTATTCTCGTCCTGGAGGTATAAAGGCCAGCATTTCATTAATTAGCTGTGAATCGGGACTCTGAGCTTTTGTTGAACCTCAATTGTTTCTTGCTTTTTGCCATTTAGTGCCATGTTCTTTTTTAGTTCCAAAGTGGATGATCTCACATTTGCTTACATTCAGATCCATTCACCACAATTTTGACCATTTAGTGAATCCATGAATTTCTTAGTCATTTTCTGCTTTCATCTCATCTCGTTGCTTTCAGTCATTTAAAACGAGGATGACTTCTGCTGGGTTTCATAGTTTGTGTGTCCTCAGGTTGCTCACCAGGGCCAATCCTGGAACCACAGCTCCTTGGCAGAGTGGACAAGAGTTGCCATGAGGAAGAGGGGGTTCTTGAGACATGGTTCTGCTGTCTCTCTCTTTCCACTTTTGTCAGCAGCAGAGTTCATGTGGTTAGTTTCTGACTGTGTTGTGAATGAGGTGCTGCTACATGGTGTGGCTTGTAATAAGTTCCTCCCATGCATTCATGCTAATTAATTACCCATTACATAGAACATAGAAAAGCTACAGCACAAACAGGCCCTTCGGCCCACAAGTTGCGCCAAACATGTCGCTACCTACTAGGCTTACCTATAACCTTCTATCTTACTAACTTCCATGAACTTATCCAAAAGTCTCTTAAAAGACCCTATTGAATCCACCTCCACCACCACCACCACCGGCAGCCGATTCCACGCACCCACCAACCTCTGAGTGAAAAACTTACCCCTAACATCTCCTCTGTACCTTCTCCCCAGCACCCTAAACCTGTGACCTCTTGTGGCAACCATTTCTGCCCTGGGTAATAGCCTCTGAGAATCCACTCTATCAATACCTCTCAACATCTTATACACCTCTATCAGGTCACCTCTCATCCTTCGCCTCTCCAAGAAGAAAAGACCTAGCTCTCTCAACCTATCCTCATAAGGCATGCCACCTAATCCAGGCCACATCCTTGTAAATCTCCTCTGCACCCTTTCTATGGCTTCCACATTCTTTCTGTAATGTGGCGACCAGAACTGGGCACAGTACTCCAGGTGGGGTCTGACCAGGGTCCTATACAGCTGCAGCATGATCTCCCGATTTCTAAACTCAATTCCTCTATTGGTGAAGGCCAGCATTCCATACGCCTTCTTAACCACAGCCTCTACCTGCGACGCTGCTTTGAGCGTCCTATGAACCCGGACCCCAAGTTCCTTCTGATCTTCCACACTGCCAAACGTCTTACCCTTAATATTATATTCTTTCATCCTACTCGACCTGCCAAAATGAACCACCACACACTTATCTGGGTTGAAGTCCATCTGCCACTTCTCCGCCCAGTCTTGAATCTTATCTATGTCTCGTTGCAACTGCTGACATCCCTCTACACTATCCACAACACCACCAACCTTTGTGTCATCAGCAAACTTGCCAACCCATCCTTCCACTTCCTCATCCAGGTCATTTATAAAAATCACAAAGAGCAAGGGCCCCAGAACAGATTCCTGGGGCACTCCACTGGTGACTGACCTCCATGCTGAAAAAGACCCATCTACAACCACTCTTTGCCTTATCTGGGCAAGCCAGTTCTGAATCCACAAAGCAACATCCCCTTGTATCCCATGCCCCTTCACTTTCTCAATAAGCCTTGCATGGGGCACCTTATCAAACGCCTTGCTGAAATCCATATAAACCACATCTACCGCTCTTCCCTCATCTATGTGTCTAGTTACCTATTCAAAAAATTCAATTAGGCTCGTAAGGCATGATCTGCCTTGGACAAAGCCGTGCTGGCTACTTCTGATCATACTATTCCTCTCCAGATGTTCATAAATCCTGCCTCTCAGGATCTTCTCCATCAACTTACCAACCACTGAGGTTAGACTCACTGGTCTATAATTTCCTGGGCTATCTTTTCTCCCTTTCTTGAATAACGGAACCACATCCGCAATCCTCCAATCCTCCGGAACCTCTCCCGTCTCCATTGATGACGCAAAGATCATTGCCAGAGGCTCAGCAATCTCTTCCCTCGCCTCCCACAGTAACCTGGGGTACATCCCATCTGGTCCCGGCGATTTATCTAACTTGATGCTTTTCAAAAGCTCCAACACATCCTCTTTCCTAATGTCCACATGCTCAACCTTCTCAGTCCACTGCAAGTCTGCACTGCAACTACCAAGATCCCTTTCCACTGTGAATACTGAAGTAAAGTATTCATTGAGTACCTCTGCTATTTCTACCGGTTCTATACAGACTTTCCCACCGTCACATTTGATAGGTCCTACTCCTTCACATCTCATCTTCTTGTTCTTAACATACTTGTAGAATGCCTTGGGGTTTTCCTTTATCTTGTCGGCCAAGGCCTTCTCATGACCCCTTCTTGCTCTTCTAATTTCCCTCTTAAGTTCCTTCCTACTAGTCGTACACTCTTCTAGATTTCTAACATTACCTTGCTCCCTGAACCTTTTGCAGGCTTTTCTTTTCTTCTTGACTAAGTTCGTTCCAGCTTTCGTGCACCATGGTTCCTGTAACCTACCATAACTCCCCTGTCTCATTGGAACGTTGCCGTGCAGAGCTCCAGACAAATTTTCCTTGAAAATTTGCCACATTTCTTCAGCACATTTCCCTGAGAAAACCTCCTTCTAATTTATGCCTCTAATTTCCTGCCTAATAGCCTCATAATTGCCCTTACACCAAATAAACACTTTCCTAGCTTGACTGATCCTATCTCTCTCCAACAAAGCCTTCGGAGTTTCTCTGGGATTGGCTGTTACTCTTGAGTTGTGAAAAGGGGATTTTGCTTTGGAAGGCAATTATTTGGCATGTGGATGCAATGTCCAGGCCAGCAGAAATGATTCTGCATAATCCCAGTTGTGATGTTGGATGAATTGGCTTTGGTATGGATGCCGGAGTTTGTCCTCCTGTCTTCCCACTTGATTTTGAGTATCTTGTGGAGACACCACTCATGAAAATTCTCTTCTGCCCAGAGTAACCCGAGGCTCAATAACGTATAGATTTCCATCTACATTGCTAATACACTGCCAAACTTGGTGTCATTTGAAAATTTGGAGAAATGGTTTTCTCTTCCATCATCTAAGTTAATAAAGACAGTGAATAGTTGAAACCCCAACACAGATTCTTGATTGGCGCCTCGAGCCAATTAAAGTACCATTACCGCCTTGTGCTGCTTCCAAGCACTCAGTCAGTTTCTTAAACATGTCAATAATCTATCTTCAAGTCCACAGGCTTCAAATTTAGCTCGCAGTTTATTCTGAGGGATTTTATCTGGAAATCAAGATAAATAATATGTAAAGATGTCCACCAATTTAGTAGCATCTTTAAAAAATTCAGTCAGGTTCATCAAGCATGACTTACCTTCTACAAATCCCTGCTGGTTCTCTAATCCGCTGAAAATGTTCAAGGTGTTCAGTTAACCTTCCCTTATTTCTTGATTCTAGTTTTCTCCCAACAACAGATGTTAAGCCAACAGTTCTATTATTCCATGTTTTTGCTCCCTCAACCTTCATAAACATGATGTAGAGATGCCGGTGTTGGTCTGGGGTGGGCACAGTAAGAAGTCTCACAACACCAGGTTAAAGTCCAACATGTTTATTTGGAACCACAAGCTCACCTGATGAAGGAGCAGCGCTCCGAAAGCTTGTGATTCCAAATAAACCTGTTGGACTTCAACCTGGTCTTGTGAGACTTCTTACTGTTCATAAACATGCAGTGTGGAGCAATCCATGAGATGCACTGCAGCATCTCACCAAGGATCCTTCAATATCACCTTTTAATCCTATGATCTCTACTGCCGAGAAGAATGAGGACAACAGGATATGGGAATACCTGACCGGGAAATATATGGTCATTCCTTCACTGTTGCTGGATCAAACTGGTGGAACTGGCTAAAAGCATGGTGGGAGTACCTTCATAATATGGTCTGCAGTGATTGATGAAGACAGCTCACCCCTTCTCAAGGCCAAGTAATGATAGGCAATAACTCTGGCCCCATGCCACATCCCATGAATATATGAAAATAAATAGGCAGTTGTGTTCCCTTCATTTACACTCTACAGCAATGGTTCCCAATCAGTGTGTGTGCCGTGAAGACCCCCGAAATGTGCTGTGAAAAAAGCTACAAAATTAATGTAATTATACTCAAACTAACTGTAATAATCTTACTGAGGCTAGTCTTCCGTCACCAATCACCCTAGATTTACAGTGTGTTTGGAACGTCATTCAGTGTCTACAGAAGGCAGGTCAGCTCCGAGTCTTTCAACTGCCGGCCTGAGTGGAGCCAGTTGGTTTTAAACACCACCTCTGCTCCTTCCCTATTGGGCAAACCTCTACTCACCTAATAGTGAGCTCGTATTCTATGAGGCCATGAGGAGATGTATTGATGATCTCCCATGGCCAGCAAAACACTAACCTTCATCTTCAGCTCTGTGATTGGCATCTTCAAGACCTGACAAATATTGGGCCTCCACCAACTGAGTGCATGCACCAACTGAGAAAGAGCCGCACACGCGTGGTTTAGATTTTTTAAATGTAGGTCAGGCCCATGTGAATGACCAATGGGACTTGGAGCTGAAAACAAAGGCCCCATGCACTCACAGAAAAAGCAAAAACTCAAAAAGGGTGCAAAAACTCTGGGAGAAGTGAGACAGGGAAAGGTAAAAAAAACACAGGTGAGAGGACAGAGAGAAGTTAAAAACAAAGTTCCCAGTAAGGGAAAAAGACGGAGAAAATAGGAGGCGTGCCTCAAAATTCTTTTATTGATTTGAGGTGTGCCATGACATATAAAAGTTTGGGAACCACTGCTCTACACACCTTAGGTTCTCCTACTTAAAATCCTCTTCACACATTGTGACAGTCTCAGTCTTCCCCCTCAGATACGCCTGAAAACCCACTCCTCATTCCTCCCAGATATAGTTTTGTTGCACAGCCCCCTCATGTACTCATATGTACTCATACTATCCCACTTCACAGTCCCCTCAGTTCCACTCTGCACCACGCTCAGGACATTAACACACAAGTTCACAAAATTATGTCCTCCCATCTTCATCTGTTTCATGAATAGCCTTTCCTCCATCAGAAGTGGGGATGTTTGCTGATGATCACACAATGTTCAGTTTAATTCATGACGCCTAAGATACTGAAGCAGTTTTTGCTCGCAATGCAGCAAGACTTGGACAACATACAGGTGTGGGTTGATATGTGACAAGGAATATTTGTGTTTTACAAGTGCTGGGCAATAGCTATCTCCAACAAGAAAGAGTCTAACTATTATCTCTTGACATTCAACAGCAGCACCATCATCAAATACCCCACCATCAGCATCCTGGGGTTCCAATTGACCAGAAACTGAACTGGATTAGCCATATCAATACTGTGGCTACAACAACTGGTCAGAGCTTGGGTTTCCATGATCAGTAACTCACCTCCTGTCTTCCCAAAGCTCATTCAGAATCTACAAAGCACAAGTCAGGAATGTGATGGAATACGCTCCACTGGATGACTGCAGCTCCAATTAACAATCTGGAGTTCAACACCATTCAGGACAAAGTAGCCCAGATCCATCACCTTAAACATTTATGCCCTCCATCATCGACGCACAGTGGCAAAATCTTGACAAGATGCACTGCAGCAACTCATCACAGTTTCTTCCACAGCACCTTCCAAACCTGTATCATCTATTGTATCGAAGTACAGAGCAACATGATAATTTGCATGTTTCCCTCTAAGCCACTCACCATCCTGACTTGGAACTATATCGCCATTCCCTCACTGTCACTGGGTCAAACACCTGAACACACGGCATGGACAGCAAGAGTTCAAGAATAAAGCTCAGTGCCAGCCTCTCAAGGGAAATTGGGGATGGCAATTGGAGCTTTAGCAGTAATGAGCACATTTCAACTGACTATACCTTTTTAAAAAAGTTCAGTCCCTAATCCACTCGGGTACGCCAACACTCCACTTTCCATAGAATACACCTACAGCACACTCTCCTCATTTAGTCACCTCAGCACCTCACTGTACCACAAGCCCACGGATAACCTCACGATGCACCACTTCACGGGGCGGCACGGTAGCACAGTGGTTAGCTCTGCTGCTTCACAGCTCCAGGGTCCCGGGTTCGATTCCCGGCTCGAGTCACTGTCTGTGTGGAGTTTGCACATTCTCCTCGTGTCTGCGTGGGTTTCCTCCGGGTGCTCCGGTTTCCTCCCACAGTCCAAAGATGTGCGGGTTAGGTTGATTGGCCAGGTTAAAAATTGCCCCTTAGAGTACTGTGATGCGTAGGTTAGTGGGATTAGCGGGTAAATATGTGGGGGTAGGGCCTGGGTGGGATTGTGGTCGGTGCAGACTCGATGGGCCGAATGGCCTCCTTCTGCACTGTAGGGTTTCTATGATTCTATGATTTCTCCAGCTTCCACCCTAAACACCTTAAAGAAGCCATCCCCTACGGACAAGCCCTCAGTATACACAGGATCTGCTCGGATGAGGAGGATCGCAACAGACACCTCCAGATGCTGAAAGATGCCCTCATAAGAACAGGATATGGCGCTCGACTCATCGTTCAACAGTTCCGACGCGCCACAGCGAAAAACCACACCGACCTCCTCAGAAGGCAAACACAGGACATGGTGGACAGAGTACCCTTCGTCGTCCAGTACTTCCCCGGAGCAGAGAAGCTACGGCATCTCCTCCGGAGCCTTCAACATGTCATTGATGAAGACGAACATCTCGCCAAGGCCATCCCCACACCCCCACATCTTACCTTCAAATAACCGCGCAACCTCAAACAGACCATTGTCCACAGCAAACTACCCAGCCTTCAGGAGAACAGTGACCATGACACCACACAACCCTGCCACAGCAACCTCTGCAAGATGTGCCGGATCATCGACCCGGATGCCATCATCTCACGTGAGAACACCATCCACCAGGTACACGGTACCTACTCTTGCAATTCGGCCAACATTGTCTACCTGATACGTTGCAGGAAAGGATGACCCGAGCCATGGTACATTGGAGAAACCATGCTGACTCTACGACAATGGATGAATGAACACCGCTCGACAATCACCAGGCGAGACTGGTCTCTTCCTGTGAGGGAGCACTTCAGCGGTCACGGGCATTCAGCCTCTGATCTTTGGGTAAGCGTTCTCCAAGGCGGCCTTCACGACACACGACAGCACAGAGTCGCTGAGCAGAAACTGATAGCCAAGTTCCGCACACATGAGGTCGGCCTGAACCGGGATGTTGGATTTATGTCACATTATCAGTAACCCACACAGCTTGCCTCCTCGACTTGCTGGCTGTCCTGTCTGGAGACAACACACATCTCTTTAACCTGTGCTTAATGCTCCCTCCACTCACATTATCTGTATCTTTAAGATCTGGTTGGCTGTAGGGATTCACATTCTAATCAGTATTCTGTAACTTGATTTCTGTGTCTCTGTGCCCTGCTTGAGAACAGATTTCCACTCCATCTGACGAAGGAGCAGCACTCTGAAAGCAATTGGTATTTGCTACCAAATAAACCTGTTGGACTTTAATCATAGAAATCATAGAAACCCTACAGTACAGAAAGAGGCCATTCGGCCCATCGAGTCTGCACCGACCACAATCCCACCCAGGCCCTACCACTATATCCCTACAGATTTACCCACTAATCCCTCTAACCTCCGCATCTCAGGACACTAAGGGCATTTTTTTTTTAACATGGCCAATCAACCTAACTCGCACATCTTTGGACTGTGGGAGGAAACCGGAGCACCCAGAGGAAACCCACGCAGACACGGGGAGAATGTGCAAACTCCACACAGACAGTGACCCAAGCCAGGAATCGAACCCAGGTCCCTGGAGCTGTGAAGCAGCAGTGCTAACCACTGTGCTACCATGCCGCCCGGTGTTGTTAAACCTGGTGTTGTTAAAACTCTTACTGTTTTCAGTTCCCCGACAAGGTTCTGGGCTGTGTTGTTGTGTGTGGCTCAGACCAGCAGGTGGTGCTCTGAGCTCACAATGAGGAGCAGCTTGCCGGTGTATGGTTATGGCCACACTCTTTCTGCAAGTCCCAGGTCTTTTCTATATCGGTGTGGACGGAATTAGAAGCAGTGAAGTTGCTGAAAACTTTGCTGAGTCATAACGGCAATCTCTGTTTGATGGTTAAATAAAATGAAAAGGAGCTTGCATTAAGTTAGTGTCTTTCACAACTTCAAAACATCCTTCGTCAGATGGAGTGGAAATCTGCTCTCAAACAGGGCACAGAGACACAAAATCAAGTTACAGAATACTGATTAGAATGAGAATCTCTACAGCCAACCGGATCTTAAAGATCCCTGGTGTCATGCAGAAAATGTGGCAGCGAATTTGTGCACAGCAAGCTCCCACAAGCAGCAGTGACCAGATTATCTATTTGAATGGTGTTTATTGAGGGAATAAATATTTACCAGGTTATCGGGGAGAACTCACCGACTGTTCTTTGATATGGTGTCACAGGATCTTTTATATCCATCTTAGCGGGCAGCCAGTAACTTGGTTTATCAGACAGAGCAGTACTCCCTCAGTGCTTTATTGAAATGTCAGTCTAGATTATATGCAGTATCATCATTGAGCCATGGCTGACTCCACCTGATGTAGCACCAATCAGCATTGTTGCTGTCCAATTCCTCATCTGCGGTGTTTTAACATATTCATCAAAGTTACCGGTAGGAATGCTGCTATTTGGGCCTCAATGTCTTTGGCGACAGCAGGGGGGACAATCAGCCAAGTATTCCATTCCTTACCAATGCTCAGTGACTCCTGTAGGTTCGTGTATAAAACTTTGTGAGAGTTTGACCCAATTTCTCTCCCATGCACCTTCCAAACCCGTGATCTATACCACCTAGAAGGACAAGGTCAGCAGATATCTGGGAACACCATCATCCTCAAATTCCCCTCCAAACCACTCACCATCCTAATCCTTCTCTGTCACAGGAACTCCCTCCGTAGCAGCACTGTGGGTATACAAACACCATATGGACTGCAGTGGTTTAAGAAGGCAGCTCACTGCCACCCTCTCGAGGGCAGTTAGGGATGGGCATATAGCAACACCCACATTCTATGCAGGAATAAAAATAGCTGACATTGATTGCTGAGGTTGACACAAGAGGAATAGAGACTGAGTGAGGTAACAGAGGGCAACACCAGCCAGAGTCAGCACTTTCAGAATGGAACAGAAATGGAGAGGAGGCAGCAAAACTTACAGTCATGGATTTTAGTGCCAACTTATCAAGTCCTGTGGCTGACCCTGACATGAAACTTAACCCATGTTGATAATGGCACTGCGACATTCTCAAATGACTGCTGACAAATATGAGGGCATGGGGTGCAAAGTCTATGGAGAACTGAGTTTGATGAACTTTATCTTTAAACACATGCATTACACAAACAAAACTAGAAACTTCAGCTTGCTCATTTTTATCAGTAAGAATTATATTATTAACCATGCAAAACAATGATGCTGAGTGGTTCTTTGACGTTGCCACAAGAGGTAACTCTAGAAAGCCATGCCTCAGAATTATGTCCACTCTTCACCCTCTCCACCTGCACAACTCCCTCATCTCATTCCATTGAGAAAATGTTGAACAAAGGGAAGCTCGAGTAGTTCTCTGTGTCGCTGGGGAGATCTACATCTACGCCAACACAAAAATAACCTAACCTTTATCTGAAAGAAGCTGGGATGCAAAGGGGAGGAAGGTTTGTTTCACTCGTGGAGTCTTGGCCAGTTCCCCATTCCAAGTTCTTGTGTATTGGGCATCAGACTGAATAAATAGACCATGGATTGGGAAAGCACACATTCACTGAGGGTGAAGATATGGGAGACCAGAATGCAAAACTTGGCTTGCATGCATACAAAGACACAAACTATGAGCAGGAGAGTAGGCCACTCGGCCCCTTGAGCCTGCTCCACCATTCAGCAAGATCATGGCTGATCTGATTGTAACTTCAACACACATTCCCGCCAACCCCCAATAGCCTTTCACCCCCCTGTTAATCAAGAATCTATCTACTTCTGCCTTAAAAATATTGAAAGATTTGTCTTCCCTATATATTAGAGTTAAGGGATGGGATTATCTGGTCCTGCTTACCTGGAGACCGGGAAATCATGCCCAAGGTTAATGGAACTTTCAAAGGTCCGTCACATTGTCTGTCCCGTCCATAATGATTACCCCAGCGGGCAAGACTGGAAGCTTTGCCCCTAGATGTTTGAAGGATGGCCAAGCCCCAAATAAAATATTTTTTTAGGTTCTGCAGTGAGATCAATTGATAAATCAAAAATCAGAAAAAGAAATGAAAGATTTAAGGGTGAGTAATTTGGAAAGATTGTGATACTATGATGTTTCTGTCATGTCAACCTCAATGATATAGGCCAATGGAATATCACTGAATTAACAAAAATATCAGTAATTCAAACTGAAGTTTTTGCCAGTATTATGACTTTTTACAACAGACAACAAATTATAAAATGAATACACAAGAGTTGAAATCAAACCCAGTTTAATTCAATGAATTCACTGATTCAAACCATGGTCCTCAAGCCCAAGGGTGGATTTTATGAGGAGTTGGATTACCCATCCTGCCCCCATGCTAAAATTCGATCAGCACCTCATTCATGGAAAATTGGGCTTCCACGCAGTGGTAATTAAGAGTGATCGTAATTGGATCAGAGAGGTGCTTCCACTTCCCAGGGACAGGAAGTCCTTTGATAGAGAGCTGTTGGAGAATAGGCAGCTCTGTAGCTCCCAGCAGCGCCAGGAAAGAGTAGTGGTCACAGTTGAAAATGTAAATGTCGCCATAGACACAGATGACCATAGGTTGCTCTCCCCTTTGTCAGGGAGAGCAGATTCGTGGTGATTTAACCTGAGGATCACCACACCTCCTTCATGGAGAACCTCAGTCAGTACAAGAATTGAACCCACACTGTTGGCATCACTCTGCATCATGAACCATCATTTACCTGTGACAGCTTCTCAAGTTCAGAGACATACCAGAAATGATCCCGTGGATCTTTCAGAGGTCCTACATGGACTTCAGTAAGGCCTTTGACAAGGTCCCTCATGGCATACTGGTGCAGAAGGTGAAATCGCATGAGATCAGAGATGAGCTGGCAAGGTGGATATAGAACTGGCTCGGTCATAGAAGTCATAATGTGGAAATGCCGGCGTTGGACTGGGGTAAACACAGTAAGGAGTCTAACAACACCATGTTAAAGTCCAACAGGTTTATTTGGTAGCCAGCGCCACAAGCTTTCGGAGCGCTGCTCCTTAGTCAGACGGACAGAAGATTTCCACTCCATCTGACGAAGGAGCAGCGCTCCGAAAGCTAGTGGCGTTTGCTACCAAATAAACCTGTTGGACTTTAACCTGGTGTTGTTAGACTCCTTACTCGGTCATAGAAGACAGAGGGTAGCAGTGGAAGGGTGTGTTTCTGAATGGAGGGCTGTGACAAATGGTGTTCCTCAGGGATCAGTGCTGGGACCTTTGCTGTTCGTAATATATATAAATGATTTGGAAGAAAATGTAACTGGTTTGATTAGTAAGTTTGCGGTGGACACAAAGGTTGGTGGATTTGCGGATAGCGATGAGGACCATCAGATGATACAGTAAGATATAGATCGGTTGGAGACTTGGATGGAGAGATGGCAGATGGAGTTTAATCTGGACAAATGTGAGGTAATGCATTTTGGAAGGTCTAATAAAGATAGGAAATATACAGTAAATGGCAGAATCCTTAAGAGTATTGAAAGGCAGAGTGATCTGGGTGTACAGGTACACAGGTCACTGAAAGTGACAACGCAGGTGGATAAGATAGTCAAAAGGCATACAGCATGCTTGCCTCCATCGGCTGGGGCATTGACTTTAAATATTGGCAAGTCATGTTACAGCTTTATAGAACCTTAATTACGCCGCACTTGGAATATAGTGTTCAATTCTGGTCGCCACACTACCAGAAGGATGTGGAGGCTTTGGAGAGAGTATGGAAAAGATTTACCAGGATGTTGCCTGTCATGGAGGGCATTAGATATGAGGAGAGGTTGGAGAAACTTGGTTTGTTCTCACTGGAACGACAGAGGTTGAGGGGTGACCTGATAGAAGTCTACAAGATTATGAGGGGCATGGACAGAGTGGGGCGGCATGGTGGCACAGTGGTTAGCACTGCTGCTTCGCAGCTCCAGGGTCCCGGGTTCGATTCCCGGCTTGGGTCACTGTCTGTGTGGAGTTTGCACATTCTCCTCGGTGGTGTGGTAGACAGTGAGGAAGGGTGTCGTAGTTTGCAGGAAGACTTAGACAGGTTGCAAAGTTGGGCCGAGAGGTGGCGGATGGAGTTTAATGCGGAGAAGTGTGAGGTAATTCACTTTGGTAGGAATAACAGATGTGTTGAGTATAGGGCTAACGGGAGGACTTTGAATAGTGTGGAGGAGCAGAGGGATCTAGGTGTATGTGTGCATAGATCCCTGAAAGTTGGGAATCAAGTAGATAAGGTTGTTAAGAAGGCATATGGTGTCTTGGCGTTTATTGGTAGGGGGATTGAATTTAGGAGTCGTAGCGTTATGTTGCAACTGTACACAACTCTGGTGCGGCCGCACTTGGAGTACTGTGTGCAGTTCTGGTCCCCACATTACAGGAAGGATGTGGAGGCTTTGGAGAGGGTGCAGAGGAGGTTTACCAGGATGTTGCCTGGTATGGAGGGGAGATCCTATGAGGAGAGGCTGAGGGATTTGGGATTGTTTTCGCTGGAAAGGCGGCGGCTAAGAGGGGATCTTATTGAAACATATAAGATGATTAGAGGTTTAGATAGGGTGGATAGTGATAGCCTTTTTCCTCTGATGGAGAAATCCAGCACGAGGGGGCATGGCTTTAAATTGAGGGGGGGTAGTTATAGAACCGATGTCAGGGGTAGGTTCTTTACCCAGAGGGTGGTGAGGGATTGGAATGCCCTGCCAGCATCAGTAGTAAATGCGCCTAGTTTGGGGGCGTTTAAGAGATCCGTAGATAGGTTCATGGACGAAAAGAAATTGGTTTAGGTTGGAGGGTCACAGTTTTTTTTTTTAACTGGTCGGTGCAACATCGTGGGCCGAAGGGCCTGTTCTGCGCTGTAATGTTCTATGTTCGTGTCTGCGTGGGTTTTCTCCGGGTGCTCCGGTTTCCTCCCACAGTCCAAAGATGTGCGGGTTAGGTTGATTGGCATGCTAAAAATTGCCTCTTAGAGTCCTGAGATGCGTAGGTTAGAGGGATTAGCGGGTAAGTATGTGGGGGTAGGGCCTGGGTGGGATTGTGGTCGGTGCAGACTCGATGGGCCGAATGGCTTCCTTCTGCACTGTAGGGTTTCTATGATTCTATGAGTGGATAGTCAAAATCTTTTTCCCAGGGTGGAAGAGTCAATTACGAGGGGGCACAGGTTTAAGGTGCGAGGGGCAAGGTTTAAAGGAGATGTCCGAGGCAAGTTGTTTCCACAGAGGGTGGTGGGTGCCTGGAACTTGCTGCCGGGGGAGTTAGTGGAAGCAGATACGATAGTGAGTTTTAAGGGGCGTCTGGACAAATACATGAATCGGATGGGATTAGAGGGATATGGTCCCTGGAAGGGTAGGGGGTTTTAGTTCAGTCGGGCAGCACGGTCAGTACAGGCTTGGAGGGCTGAAGGGCCTGTTCCTGTGCTGTAATTTTCTCTGTTCTTTGTTCTTTGATGGGGAAGGTGATGGATAATGTACTGAAAGGAACAATAGCCGGAACACATGGTACACATCCTGATTTGAAATAATATGTTTCAGGAAAGCTGGAGTAGACCGACGAAAGTTTCCAATCTGTGACTGGGCCACGTTCTCAAGGGCTGCTGCCATAGCCCGCTGTATCTGTGCGCTGTCCCACTGGGTCTCCTGCAAGTTCTCAAGCCTCTCAGCCATGGGCCGCAGAATCTCGAGACGTCTGTTGAGTCCCTCAGCTGTGGCCTGCTATGACTCGGCCATCGCTTGGATCCTGCCACTCATGGTGAGGATTCCCTGCTCCAGGCTTTCCACCGCGGACGCTCCCCTTGCAGTGTTGGCCTGGGAACCACACAAGACAGGTAATAGCTGGTCCACCTGAAAGCTTTGGGACTCATCGTATCATAGAATCCTACAGTGCAGAAGAAGACCATTTGGCCCATCGAGTCTGCACTGACCACAATCCCACGCAGACCCTATCCTTGTTACCCCATGCATTTATCCTAGCTAGTACCCTGACACTAAGGAGCAATTTAACATGGCCAATCCACCTACCCGCACTTCTTTGGATTGTGGGGGGGAAACCAGAGCACCCGGAGGAAACCCACGCAGACACGGGGAGAGTGTGCAAACTCCACACAGACAGTGACCCGAGCCAGGAATTGAACCTGTGTCCCTGGCACTGTGAGGCAGCAGTGCTAACCACTGTGCCACCATGCTGGCCTTGGACTGACTCCTCCCAATAGCCTCGCAGTCGGTCCAGTGTGGCCATCAGCCCCTCCTGCATATCCCAGCTCTGTTGCTGCATCTCCAACAGCTAAACGAGAAGTGATCTCAGAGGCCCAGCATGTAGCCTGGGACCAGTTGAATCTTCGCCTCCAGCAGGAGCCTGCATGCCAGTGGCCTCAGACGTTCCCTCCTCCACCCGATGTACATTATCAGATATGTCATGCTCACCAGAGAGTGACCCAGATGCCTCACCAGTAACTTGACTCACCGTTGTGAGAGTATCTGGGATGGTGAGTTGTGAGGTGGAAGCTGACGCCAAACAGGTGTCACTCTGGGAGGTCTCTTCATCCGCTTCCTCCTAGGAATCTTTTGAGCTGTCAGGAGTTGGATGGATGGGGCAGCAGTGGGGGCCACGATGCCAGATGGCCCGGCACATCGGGGTCCCTTCCTGCAACACAGGACACAAGGTTAAGTGCAAAGGAGGGAGGCGAATCTGGGATTCAAGGAACTTGCCATTTCTCTATTGAACATAGAACAAAGATCAAAGAAAATTACAGCACAGGAACAGGCCCTTTGGCCCTCCAAGCCTGCACTGACCATGCTGCCCATCTGAACTAAAGCCCCCTACCTTTCTGGGGACCATATCCCTCTATTCCCATCCCATTCATGTATTTGTCAAGATGCCCCTTAAAAGTCACTATTGTATCTGCTTCCACTACCTCCCCCAGCAGTGGGTTCCCGGCACTCATCACCCTCTGTGTAAAAAATCTTGCACAACACCAGGTTAAAATCCAACGGGTTTATTTGGTAGCAAAAGCCACTAGCTTTCGAAGCGCTGCTCCTTCATAGGTGACTGAGTGGGAGTTCCCAGTCACCTGATGAAGGAGCAGCGCTTTGAAAGCTAGTGGCTTTTGCTACCAAATAAACCTGTTGGACTTTAACCTGGTGTTGTGAGACTTCTTACTGTGTTTACCCCAGTCCAACGACGGCATCTCCACATCATAAAAAAACTTGCCTCATATATCTCCTTCAAACCCTACACCTCACACCTTAAACCTATGCCCCTTAGTAATTGACTCAAATTGAGTGGAGGATTGACAGGTGCTCACTTCTTGACTGCAGCCCAACCATGCTGCCGCTGATGGCCCAGATGTCCTCCTTGCCCGAAAACTCCAGCGCCCTCTAATGGGGTGAGGACTCGGAGGTCAGGCTCACCACCCCCTCTCTCCCGGCAGTTATGGGTATTCTTCTCTTGTGGGGGCAGAAGGAGCCATGAAAAAAATGATGGTGTGGCTCCTGCAGAGTATCAGGGGGTGGCTCTCAGAGGGCAAGCGCTGTGATACTCTTGGGGGGTGGAGGAAGGAGTTGCTTGGGTGTCAGGGGCTGGAAGCATGCAGGAATGCAGGGTTCTGGGGGTGGGGGGATCTGGAGGTGATTTGGGGGAAGATGCTAGATAGAAAATACTCACCCTTGCTGCCCAGATGAGGTCATTGACCTTTTTGAGGCACAGCTTGCTGGTTCTCTTGGCCAGTGCCATGGTATTCACAGAGGCAGCCATTGCCTCCCAGGCCACTTTCCCATCACTTCCCCTGGGCCGACATCCTGCTGAGGAGAAGAGGGTGTCCCTTCTTGCCTCCATTGCGTCCAGGAACTTAGTCAGGTCAAATTCCAGAAATCTGGGGCTGCCTTCTTCGATGACATTTCTTCCTGCACTGCCTGCCTGTCTGTCCATCCTTGGGGTTTTTATGGAGCTGCCCCTTGTTAGGGCAGATCAGCTGCAGGCAGTTTGGGAGAGCATTCCAGCAAGTTGAATGCAGTTTGCTTGTTACCATTGAGGAGAAGGCAAGTGAGCACCTGCAGGTGTGCTGATGGGGTGATGGGGGATCAGTGTCTCTATGATAATTGGGGCAAGGGGGAGAGAGGGAGGTGTCAGACATCCATCCGGGCCAGGGGGAGATGGGGGCCATGTGCAGGTGGGTCCAGAGTCGGGGTGAGGGGAGTGGAGGGGCCGCTGCCACTCTGCCTGTGATCGGCGAGGGAAGGGGGACTGTGATCAGTCTGCATGGCAGGGGTGGGGGGATAATGGGGTCAATAATGTTGGGGAGGTGTCCAATGTCCATGGGGGCTAGCATCCTCAAAAAGGCCATGGAAGGATCTGGCATGGGAGCAGCATTTTTCTTTGCGCATGGGTTGTTGGAGGCTCCTATTGGAATTGCAGGCTTTTGGGTGTGTTGAGCCCCACCCACAGGTTTCTGCAGCGAGCAACAGTGTTGCTCAAAATTTTGCAACCAGAGTGTGTATGGAGGGGCCTGAGAATGCGCTCAAAAAACGGATCTGGAACTCTTCCAGTTCCACGCCCCACCCCAACACTTAGACAAAAAGTCGTAAAATAGTGCCCTTTGTCTTTGAAGAGAGAGTTGGGGGATATTTTTTCAACATAACAATGCCAAACCTACAAGACTGAGACCTATTGTTATAGATCTAGGCCTATTAAACAGCCTCCTGTTCAAACTGTTAGATATAATTTCCCTAATTGAGCAGCACTCTCTGCGCAATGCTGAGTGTGTTAATGGCTGCACTAACAACCAATTTATGATAACCAGCCAACCTCGTAAGGCTGGAAGCTGGGACCAATTCTCTGCAAACAAAAGGAATGTGTCCAGGCTTTGCACCTTTTTGAATTACCCAGGCAGCTTGGGGAGGTAGTAGTTCCCCATTGTTTTCTCCATGGCTAATCAGAGTCAACAAGCCAACCAATCAGCACTCTTTTCTCCTGTAGTACAAATTGCTGTGGTTGTTTAAAGTTTGTTATTCTTGTATTTGTCCTGATGAGTGCCTGATATAAAGCTTCTACAGCATGTCTCTCTCAATGAGCAATTCCATGGCATTTTGTCAATGTCCCTAATCAAAACTTCCATCTGTCTACATTTTGCAAGTTCATTGGAAATATGCACTGTGGGCTGCAAGCACTACCCGATGGGCATCGATTTTCTTCAGCCCAACAACAAGCACAACGTCGTACAGACCCTGGCTTCTCCTCAGTTGGGTTGATGGCATCCCAAGTAAGTCGTGGGTGTTTGTCTGAAAGGTAATGCATGTGCGCAGGTTGAGGCAGGTTGTACATCGGCTGCTCACATCCATTCCCGTTAGCTCTCTTTAAGTTTTTATATAGTTGTAAAATTGTTTTGATGCATTTATGGAACAGTGGAAGGTGGCACATATAAATATTTATTCTTTTATACTTGCTTCCTATTCAGAACAACAAATACAAATGGGCCCAGCAACTCAACAAACCTTTCAACACATAAAACACTTCCTTGTTGAAAACAATTTGTTTGAGTTTTGAGGATAGTCTGCTTTTTGTTTCACAAAGGAAAATAAGATCCATATTTCATGGCCTTTTAACCGATAGACTGAAAACTGATCTTGCCAAATAAGCAGAGCAGGGTAGATAACAGCTTACTGCCCCATAACCACTATCTGGCTTTGGATTTTGATGCATGTACTCTGTCTCCTCTACGTTGGGAGGATGCTGAGTGGCTTTCTGTTCAATTGTCAGGTTGTGGTTTAATATTAACGCATGAGCTCCAGAAACAACTACACTGGCTTTATTTCTCAGCACTAATAGAGGATGTGGCTTATCCTTAATATAGAAAAAGACTGATAAATATAGGACATGCAACTTCCTCTGTTTCACTTATCTTGGGTGCGTTTGTAGCTTGTATTTAAGAGTTCCGAACCCTCCATATTTTTCAAGCTATCTGTTTCTGCCTCTTGATGTTACACCCACGCTGTGCACTAACCGCTGACTGAAAAAAAACAGCTACATAAACCACTACCAGTTGCTAGAAAGTGGACAAGTGTGAATGCTAGGCCCTGTGCATTATGCTGTGTTCACAGTCATTAGCTGACACAGCCACACATCGTGGATTGTTGAACTGGCATGACATGCCACACAGCAACGCAAGGTGAGTTTGTGCCCTCAGTTCTTACACAGTGAGAACCTAGTTGGAGCTCGCCTGTCTGGGTTGTCCTCTCTCTGGGAGTATGAGGAGGTATATGCTGATGAGACAATCTGGACGTATTCAGAGCCTGCGCTAGGCTTCAATCCAGGAACATGGAAAATGCTGATTTCTCTGGGCCCTATTTTAACTCCATGGAAACTGATAGGTTTTAAATGAGTTAAATTCATGCCCTCAGAGTCAGGAAATAGCCAATGACCTGGAAGGAAAAGGCAGCATTAATTGTGGAAAGAAATAGACCAACTTGAGTGCATTGTGAACTTGTGTGTGCAAAGATATGTATTTAAAACATGTAAGGACATGTGTATGAAAGTAATGTGTGAATTTGTATGTGAACATGTGCATTATAAGGGATGGTAAATGAAAAAAAATGCCAGGGGATTTACCATAGAATCATAGAATCCCTGCAGTGCAGAAGGTGGCTGTTGTAGGGCAATATCAGGAATCGTATCTTTTATATTTTAATTCATATGTCCCTTCATATGTTATTTAATTTCAGTATAATACATGCAGGGCGACATAGAGCAAGCCCAGAGAATCAGGCCTCACCAGAGGGAAGGAAAGAGTTTATGCAGACAGCTAGAGGCCTGCTCTGCCGACAGATAATGATTAACAAATGCTATCAACTTCTGATGTGTAGGAGATTGTTCCGAATTATCACAACAATGGGAGAACTGGCATTAAGACAGCAAGGCTCCATATAGTCTAGAGAGGGCATAGTTTTCTGTAAAACATGATCACCTAGCAGAGGGGGGGAACGATTAACACATCTGATTGGAGGTCGGTGACTAGTGGTGTTCCGCAGGGCTCTGTACTGGGACCTCTGCTGTTTGTGATATATATAAATGATTTGGAAGAAGATGTAGCTGGTCTGATTAGTAAGTTTGCGGATGACACAAAGATTGCTGGAGTTGCGGATAGTGATGAACATTGTCAGAGAATACAGCAGGATATAGATAGGCTGGAAAATTGGGCGGAGAAATGGCAGGTGGAATTTAATCCAGATAAATGCGAAGTGATGCATTTTGGTAGATCTAATGCAGGGGGGAGCTATACAATAAATGGCAGAACCATCAGGAGTATAGACACACAGAGGGATCTGGGTGTGCAAGTCCACAGATCCTTAAAGGTGGCAGCACAGGTGGAGAGGGTGGTGAAGAAGGCATATGGCATGCTTGCCTTTATTGGACGGGGCATAGAGTATAAAAGTTGGCATATGATGTTGCAGTTATATAGAACGTTAGTCAGGCCACATTTGGAATACTGCATCCAGTTCTGGTCGCCACACTACCAGAAGGACGTGGAGGCTTTGGAGAGAGTGCAGAAAAGGTTTACCAGGACGTTGCCTGGTATGGAGGGTATTAGCTATGAGGAGAGATTGAGTAAACTAGGGTTGTTTTCCCTGGAAAGATGGAGGTTGAGGGGTGACCTGTAAGTTTTAGGGCAAATCCTGCATGATTAAAAAACCCAGAGATTAGGAAAATGGCCGACTGGTTGTCAGGCCACATGAATATGCAAGAGGCTGGGATAACGAGAAGGTCGAGACAGGGATAATCTAATCAACAGGAAACAAAGGAGAAACCATGACCAGCAGGCAAGAAGTAAATGGCCCAGCAGCGAGACAATTAGAACAGAGATCATTCCATCCACAGACAACATCAATGACTCATCTCGCTGATGGGATTCCAATCAGGATGACTCAGAGAACATTTAAGAGACATTACAATGTCAATTAAGGGCGGTCCCGACAGTTCCGGCCTTTGGTCCCAGTCAATCGAAACTATCAATGATCAGAAACTGTTTTTGTGTGAGAGAATCACTGCTTCAGGTTTAAAAAAGGACAAGCAAGCTCTGCTCTCTCTCTCTTTTACTCTTCGGACCAGCATGGCAGCACTCTCCACTCTCTTCTCCTGTTGCTGCCTCTCGTTCGTCTCCAGCACGCAGCCTGAAGTCCACTGAGCAATTTAAACTAGGATTGTGAGTATCCCCTGGTAATTCGCGAAGTTCCCGAGATTATCATAGTGGATGAGGCTTTGGGGAAAGGGGGGGCTTTTGCATGCATCTTTCATAGTTTAAGACACTGGTAAACTTGTGTAAAGTAAGCATTCCGTCGTGTCCGTTTTAGTATTCCTTCCATAGCTATAGTCTGATAGAGCATAAGGCAGTGTGTGTTGTTTTCCTGGTGTTTGGTGATATTGACCTTGATGTTTTAATAAATATATATATATATATCTTTGACTTCCATTGGAGTCCGTTTTGATCTTTTCAATTTCTCACCAATGATCTCTGACCAAATCACAATATTAAATATTCCTTACCATAATTCCGGAGTCGAGAACTGAGGGTACCCTGGGCGCTTCAAAACCGCCCACTCAGGAAAGGCTGCCAGGTAGTGGATAGGCAGCAGTTTCCTTTTCTCTCTCTTGGGAGCACTACTCTAGTGAAGTAGATGCAAGGTGGCCGTTGTTCCATCGGCAAGAGAGAGAATCACTCGGGCATTGGTGGGGTTTGGGTGACGGAAAACCAAACCTAAAATGAGCCCAGTGGAGTTAAAAAGAGGGATCCCGCTACAATGGCGACCGCGGCAGGACTCCGGTGGTCTGGAATATGTGACTTGTCAGAGGGGGTGAGGGAAAGAAGCAAAATGGAGGAGAGAATCTCCTCATATCTGTGGAAAAAGGTCAACCTCACCAAAACGTGGGTATTAGCACTAATCAATGCAGAGCAGCCGTAATGGCTGCGGCTGCATGGACAGAGAGCAAGGAATACACTAAAGGGTTGGAAAAGGCAGTTTGGCTAGCCTGCCTGTCCCAGCAGGTAGCCAAAATGGAAAGGAGAATTGCTGTTCTGGAGGGAGAGTTGAGCAAAGTTAGGACCAGCGCGGGGGACAGCGCTAGAGCAGAGGAACAGTTATTTAATGAATTAACTGATGCGAGGCAGTGCATCCTACAAGCTAGCGAGTCACACCGATACGAAAAGGAATTCCTCCAATGCCAGGTAGTTGAGGCAAAGGAGAGGGAACGGAAGGTCCAGGAACTCCTGGCTCAAGGTGCGCAGAGGTACAAGGAGCTGGAAGGGAGGTTCAGGGATATCCAGGCAGCGTACAGGGTGGCTTGCGACGAGTTAGGTGACGGCGAGCATGGGCCGTGCCAGGCACGGATAGAAGAGCTGGAGGAGGCTCTGTCCAAGGTCAGGGGACGGGTGCACCTGGGAGGTCCAGGAGGGTCCCCTAGGGGCAGAGGGCTCCTCGCAGCGGATGATTCCCAAGGTGCTAAGGGGAATAGACCGCCTCCTGAGGCGCCGGAAACGTGTCCGGGTCGGCAGGTGGGGTTCGGGCTGTCCAGAGAGGGGCAGGTCCAAGGGGGGTCAACGGGGTACCCTCAGGTGGCGGCGTGTCCACCGGGTATAGCGCACCATTCCTTTGGGAAAGGGAACAGACCGCTGCCTGAGATGCCGGTAATGTGTCCGGGTCAGCAGGTAGGGTTCGGGACGTCCAGGGGGGTCAGTGGAGTATCCCCAGGTTGTGGTGTCTCCGACATGGGTAGCACACCCTGGAGTGGTGGGGCTATCGAGCATGGAGGGAGAGCCGGATGCCGATGAGGCAGGGGGGCAACAGCCCCAGGTGGGGCAGATGTGCCCAGTTAGACAAAGAAAATATGGTCCCCCAGTGGGAGGGGACGCAAGGGGACCGATAGAGAGTGATATAATAATTCCCCATGGGGCACATGTGCTCAGGGGGATGGTAACCCACATCCCAAGACTGACTAGGACGGGAGACCCGTCGTTACATTTTACGGAGGTGCAACAGGCAGCCGACATAAATGATTGTGATGAGGTGGAACGGGTGAAACTACTGCTGATGACCCTGGATTCCTATTTATGTAAGGCAGTGACCTCCAGGGAAGGGGGAAGACCTGCCACATGGGTAGCAGCACAGACAGCAGTTCTGGAGGCCATGGGGTTAAATCAGGGTAGTCCCTTCACGAGGGTGTGGGAGACAAAGCAGCAAGTCGCAGAGTCCCCAGACATGTTCGCAGACAGGCTGTGGACGGTGTATGAGGGAGCGTGTGGGACTCCCTTAGACAGGCAACATCTGGACGAGAGGACAGCCCACTGGCTGAAGACTCTCGTGGCTAACTGCCTTCCGCGAGTTAGGGCAAAGGCCGAGCATTGGTTCGACCCGCTGGACCCCAACCTTAATGAGGCGGAGGTAATAAGGAAGCTCACCCTTGCGTATCGCAACGGGGAGAGAAGTGAGGAAAAGCCCCATAAGGGCAAGGTGCATGAGGTCGCACCGGCACCCCTCCCTAGGAGGGAGTGGAAGCAGGAAGGCAGCCGGGCCTCAGACCGGAGGCCGGTGTGCTACGGGTGTGAGAAGCCCGGGCACTTCAGGAGGGAGTGTAGGAACCCGAGCAGGGAGGAAAGGGCTCCCATGAAAAAGACACCAACCCCGGTGGTAGGAGCACTTACCCCGGAGACGATCGATGTAAAGGATCTGCTGGCTTATCTGCAGACCAAGGCAAAAGGGTCCGGGCAGGTAGCGATGGCAACAGGCCAGGGCCAGCCCGCACCCGCACCACGAGCTCCCTTATGACTGCCAGCGGGGCAGCCCACCTTCCTATGTCCATTAGAGTATGGCCCATGCGGGAGACCCTGGGTCAGGATGGAGGTCCAGGATGTGGTCGGGAGTTACCTACTGGACACAGGTGCTTCCAGTACCATTGTCCACACGGACAGTCCCCAAACATCCCCTCTATCCAGCGGGGCGCCCTACAGTCTTGTCGGCTTCACGGGAAACGAGAAGACTGGTTTTTTCTCTGTTCCCCTGTCCATCAGGTTGGGGACACTCCAGGCGCGGTGGAAATGCGTCCTGATGAGATGGGAGCAGGAGGGAAAGGGGATCGTAGGCACCGATTTTATAGTGGCTCATCAGGTCTTGGTGGACCTGAGGAACCACTGTTTGTGGGGCATAGCAGGGGAAGGGGCTGAGAAGGAGGTCATGGTCATAGAGAGGGCACAAGAAAGGGGGGCTTTGTATGTAGTGAAACCCAAGGAGGGGTATGATTTGGAAGCCATGGTAGGGAATACCTCGGAGGAATATAGGGGGTATGTCCGGAAGAATTTGGCCACCTTTGCGACCCACAAGCACGATTGCGGGAGGGTCACTGGGACAGAGGTCAGGATAGATGGAGACCCCATGTCCCGACCCCAGAAACAGTATAGTTTCCCCCGGGAAGCGGAGGCAGATTTAGAGGTGGCCCTAAATTCACTGGTCGGGCAAGGCATTTTGAGGCCAATTGCCACACATGTGAACTCACCGCTCTGGCCGATGAGGAAGCCAGATAATTCCTGGAGGGCCACAGTGGACTACAGAGTCCTTAATAAGAATATTCCGGCATGCGCCCCAATGGTAGCAGCCGTGGTGGACCTGTTAGGAGAAATTTCAGCGTCAGCCTCTGTTTTTACAGTGCTAGATATTTCGAATGGGTTTTGGTCCATCCCAGTCAGGCGGGAGGACCAGTATAAGTTCGCCTTCACGTTTAAGGGGCAGCAGTATACATGGAGCTGTCTCCCACAGGGTTTCCACAACAGCCCCAGCATTTTTCACCAGTGCATGGCCGAATGCCTGAAAGAGTTTAGTGAGCCCCACAGACTGGTCCAGTATGTGGACGATATACTACTGTTCACAGATAGTAGCGAGGAACATGGCCCCCTGTTAGACGAGTTGTTGGGGTTACTCCGTAAGGGAGGGTTAAAAGTTAACCCCAAGAAAGCCCAAATCGGGTTGAGGGAGGTCAAGTTCCTGGGTTTAACCCTTAGGGCTGGGGAGAGAGGGATAGATGCGGCCAGGAGACAGGCAGTGCAGGAACTCCCAGTCCCGGTGGACGTTAGGGGGGTCCGGTCCTTTTGGGGAGTCACAGGCTACTGCCGTGACTTCATTGAAGATTACGCCGTGACTGCAGCGCCTCTGCTCAGGCTGCTGCACAAGGGGGTGGAATGGGAGTGGGACAGCAAGTGCGAGTCGGCATTCGTCCGACTCAAGGAGGACTTGCAAAAGGCTCCAGCTCTGGGAGCCATTGACCCCCGGGAGGAATTTTTCCTGGAGGTAGCAGCAGGCAGTGATAGCCTGAGTGCTGTACTCCTCCAAGAATGGCATGGCAAGTTGAGGCCAGTGGTGTATTCCTCCCGAGTTCTCACAGAAGTGGAGCGGGCATACTCCAACTGTGAACGGCACCTGCTAGCCACATACTGGGCGGTGAAGCGGGTGCAGGTTTTTATTAGAATGGCACCCAACACCCTCCTGACCCATCACACCCCAACCCAAATGTTGTTAAACGGCCGGATTAAAGATGGCACAGTCAGTAGCTGCCCCTTATCATCGACACAGATGCCATCATCTCACGTGAGAACACCATCCACCAGGTACACGGTACATACTCTTGCAACTCGGCCAAAGTTGTCTACCTGATACGCTGCAAGAAAGGATGTCCCGAGGCATGGTACATTGGGGAAACTATGCAGACGCTGCGACAACGGATGAATGAACACCGCTCGACAATCACCAGGCAAGACTGTTCTCTTCCTGTTGGGGAGCACTTCAGCGGTCACGGGCATTCGGCCTCTGATATTCGGGTAAGCGTTCTCCAAGGCGGCCTTCACGACACACGACGGCGCAGAGTCGCTGAGCAGAAACTGATAGCCAAGTTCCGCACACACGAGGACGGCCTCAACCGGGATATTGGGTTCATGTCACACTATCTGTAACCCCCACAGAGTTTCACTGGCTGTCTTGTCTGGAGACAATACACATCTTTTTAGCCTGTCTTGATGCTCTCTCCACTCACATTGTTTTGTTTCTTAAAGACTTGATTAGTTGTAAGTATTCGCATTCCAACCATTATTCATGTAAATTGAGTCTGTGTCTTTATAAGCTCTGTTTGTGAACAGAATTCCCACTCACCTGAAGAAGGGCCTTAGAGCTTCGAAAGCTTGTGTGGCTTTTGCTACCAAATAAACCTGTTGGACTTTAACCTGGTGTTGTTAAACTTCTTACTGTGTTTATCCCAGTCCAACGCCGGCATCTCCACATCATGACAGTCAGTAGTGCCAGGATCACCCGGTGGACTCTCTTGTTCCAAATGGCGCTACGGGTGAAGGGGCTGAGTGAGCCACAGCTCGCAGCCAACCTGGTGTACCCAGGGGAGCCACACCATTGTTCTGTAGAGGGGGTATGGGAGGTAGGTTTTGCTTTTCGGGCAGGGCTGTATCCCACGGGTAGGGAGATACACGTAGACGGATCCAGTTCCATATCAGGGGGCATCAGATTCACGGGTTGTGGGATCTGGGACCCCGAAGCAGAGATAGCCCTGGCCCTCAAGCTCCCCCACACACTGAGTGCTCAGCAGGCAGAGCTGGCTGCAGTGATGTATGTGGTCATACATCTGGAGCGTTTCCCCATTCCATACACCATCTGCTCGGACAGCATGTTTACGTGCAACTCATGCACGGAGTATCTGGCCATCTGGTCCCGCCTAGGGTACACCTCCTCGGATGGGAAGCCCCTCACCACAAAACCCCTGTTAGAGAGGATCGTGGCTGCTGTAGGAGAGGGCGGGGATAGGTACATCCATAAGGTTAAAGCCCACTCCAAGACAGAGCCACGGGGTGAGGGGAACCAGAGGGCAGACAGTCTGGCCAGAGAGGGGGCTAGGTATGGGGTAGATTGAGATCCTTCCGGGGAAGGACTGGTGGCAGCAGTCAGGGGACAGCCCCGGAGAGGGGATCCAAGAGTGACCTTGGCCCCAGACCTAGCCACTGTTCAGGCACAGGACCCCGAGTTGAAGACCGCCATAGCAGCCCTGGGTGGGCAGGAACGGGTCGAGGGTCCTTATGGAGAGAAGGACATGACCTTAAAGGAAGGCATGCTCTTTAGAAGGGACCAGTGGATAGTGCCTTCCCAGCATAGGAGGGAATTCATAGAGGTAGCTCATGTGAGCCCCGGAGCGGGACATCCCGGTCCCGAGACCACCTGGCAGCGGGTAGAGAAGGTAGGATGGTGGCCTGGCCTCCGGGAGGACGTTCGCGACTTTTGTGCGAACTGTTTAGTGTGTGCCACGAATAACCCCGATCCCCAAAAGAGGAAGGTTTCGCTGCGGCACGTCCGTAGGGTGGAGGGGCCCTGGCAGTCGGTACAGATCGACTATATTGGACCCCTTCCCACCGCCGCAGGGGGATACAAGTACTGCCTTGTATCAGTGGATGTGTTTTCGAAGTGGGTGGAAGCCTTCCCGTGCTGAACAGCCACCGCTGTAGGCACGGCCAAGATCCTAGTCAGGGAGGTGTTCTCCAGGTGGGGACTCCCGCAGTTTGTGGAGTCGGACCAGGGGAGTCATTTCACGGGGCAGGTCATGCAGGCGACCCTTAAGGTCCTGGGCATCAGGGCAAAATGGCATGTGGCCTATAACCCCCAGTCCTCAGGTCCTGTAGAGAGGTTGAACCGCACCATTAAAGAGAGGTTGCGGAAGGAGACCGGCAACTCTCCTAACCGGTGGGTGGAAGTTCTGCCCCGAGTACTCATGGGGATCCGGGCTAGTCAGTCCAGGAGTACAGGATATTCCCCACACGAGCTCATGACCGGGCGAGTCATGAGGACTCCGATTCATGTCATGGTACCTGCCCTGACAGAGGGACAGCTCAGGGAGGTCAGTAGGGATAAGTTCGCAAAACAGCTGTTGGAACAGCTGAAGCAGGTTCACTGGCAGGCAGCCAGTAACATGGGGGCCCAGCACCGCAGAAACAGGCTGCTGCTGGAGCCCCGCACAACTCACGAGTGGGCCATAAGAGAGCAGGTGATGGTCGCAATTTTGCGCGGGTGGGGACCTTTGAGCCACTGTACGCGGGGCCGTACAGTATAGTGGACAAGGCCAGCCCCATGGTATACACTGTTCAGCTCCCCCGCAAGGTGAAATGGTTTCATGTAAACCAATGCAAGCTCTTTGACCCCACCAGGGCTGGGAAGAGCAAGAAGGGAGTGAGGAAGGGGGTAGCAAGTGAGGAAGCCCCCGTAGAAGTGGAAACAGTAGGGGAAATACCTGACCCCACCATTACCCAACAGGTGACAATGTGCTGTCCCAGCTGGGCAGCACCGGAGGTAGCGGCCGCAGTGAGGTTAACGGTGATACAAGCACCCAGCCCGGGTAATTTTAAAATATCCGAGCATCAGCTCACCGACCGGGTCAACTGCCTCAGTGAGGCCGAAGTTAGGGAGGCAGACGAGATGGAGGTATCACCTCTGGTATGGGAGTCAGGGAGGGGTCGCCGGAGCAGCAGGGTCTCCAGACCCCCGGTAAGGTGGTCTCCCTCACACATGGCACTCGGGGCCCGACTCTGCAGCAAAAGGGCCTGGGTGGAAAGTAGAAGGCGTGGGACACTACCAAGTGCGGCCACGGGTAGCCCAGTCTCCGCAGGGATCGGAGAGGGATTCCGGAAACCCTTTGGGGAAGGGGAGGCCAGGGGCAGTCAGGACTCTCGGCCCACGGAGGTCCGGACCGGACGGTCGGGCCAGGCAGACGACTGGTCTCAGCAGGGTGAGGATCAGTTTTAAGTTGGCCACCCGGAGACGGGTGGCGGTGTAAATAGATCTCGGATTCACGTTTTGGTTGTTTTAGTAGTTTTCTGTGTAGATTATTCTGTGTATGTGATGTTTTCTGAATTGGGAACAGTAGTGTGGAGGTCGGGAACTTCCACGGTTTAAGAATGGATGCAGGGCACTAGGACCCTGGGGAGCCGGGCTGCGAAATACAGTACCGCAGCCGGCAGCTTGTGAAATTGCACGGCGGCAATTTCAAAAGCGGTAACTGCAAGCGAGGAATACAATGGCGCCCTTCCGTTTGAAGTGGTTCCAGGAAGGGTGGACGGCAATGTGGAGGCAAGGAGGTCTTCTGTTTTGTTTTACAGATGGGTCGTCCTGCCATATGGATACTGAGTCTAACAATGTGCCTGGAGATGTGCGAGACCCGCAGAGGGGAAATGGAGGAGTCGTTGGTATATGGGTGCTCTGGCGGCAGGGCACCCCTCGTAACTACCGGTCAGGGAGACCTGGTGGCCTCGGAGCAGGCACGCTACTCCCACGTGGGGAGGTGGCCTGGGTGGCTGGGGTCGAACTCGACCAGGTACCCCAGCCACCAGAGCTTCACATACGGAGAGGCCTCTGTACTCTGCAAAGAGATACAGGTGGCGACTGACCGGGTTAGGGTGACTGAGGGCAGGCGGGTGTGTATAACCTGTAAGGGGGATGTTCCTTTGGGGAGGTGGTGGTGGCTCAGGAAGCTGAGCCCGGACATGAGGGATCGATCCTTGGACTGGGAACGACTGGACAATGATACCTACTGGACCATCACGGGGTCACCAGGAGGGATTACCGTATGTTGGGAGAAGTGGTGGGCTTATGACCAGGGGATATAATTGTGCCTATGTGCGTCTGCCAGGGTATGTCCACAAGGGACATCGATCACCTTCGTGAGGTGGTGGCAAGACTCCGGGAGCGGGATAAATTGGGACCGCAGTGGGAAGGGATGCATAACTCCCAGGGCTGGGATGACTGTGAAAGCTACCGAACTGCTGGTTCAGGTAAAGAGACCCCTGCCCACGGCCCAACCGATCGATCCCCACAACTGTCCGACAACCACCAAGGGGCCCGAGAATGGCCTAGTGCTCGTCCCCACCAAGAAGGCATTGTACTAGGGGGTACATTACGCTGTTGCCTCTGTTGTGTTAAATTTGACTGAAGTGCGCCTACCAGCATGGTGCCCTCGCGAGACAGAGCTGTTATACCAGGCGTTGTTAAAAGAAGAACCGCTACTGTATCCCAATGCTGTGAAGTTTCTGTATATATATGCGGTAACCCCTACGTTTGGGGGCCGCTGGTTTATTGCTGTACTTGTTGTATTTAATGTTTTTCCATCCCGCATATTGCAAGGGATTGTTGTAATGTATCTACCTATGTCACCTTTCTCTGTGTTGCTGTATATAAAAGGGGTGTAGCTCAGATTAAGGGGACTCTTCGGGGTACATAGCTTCACGGAGCCAGCAGGGGTGCTTATAGCTCTTGAACCTGGAGGAGTTGCCTACCAACTTTGAAGCGATACAGTCCGAGCAAGTCTGGATGTATCGTAGGGGCATCTGTAAGTTTTAGGGCAAATCCTCCATGATTAAAAAACCCAGAGATAAGGAAAATGGCCGGCTGGTTGTCAGGCCACATGAATATGCAAGAGGCTGGGATAACGAGAAGGTCGAGACAGGGGATAATCTAATCAACAGGAAACAAAGGAGAAACCATGACCAGCAGGCAAGAAGTAAATGGCCCAGCAGCGAGACAATTAGAACAGAGATCATTCCATCCACAGACAACATCAATGACTCATCTCGCTGATGGGATTCCAATCAGAATGACTCAGAGAACATTTAAGAGACATTACAATGTCAATTAAGGGCAGTCCCGACAGTTCCGACCTTTTGTCCCAGTCAATCGAAACTATCAATGATCAGAAACTGTTTTTGTGTGAGAGAATCACTGCTTCAGGTGTTAAAAAAGGACAAGCAAGCTCTGCTCTCTCTCTTTTTCTCTTCGGACCAGCATAGCAGCACTCTACACTCTCTTCTCCTGTTGCTGCCTCTCGTTCGTCTCCAGCACGCAGCCCGAAGCCCACTGAGCAATTTAAACTAGGATTGTGAGTATCCCCTGGTAATTCGCGAAGTTCCCGAGATCATCATAGTGGATGAGGCTTTGGGGAAAGGGGGGGCTTTTGCATGCATCTTTCATAGTTTAAGACACTGGTAAACTTGTGTAAAGTAAGCATTCCGTCGTGTCCGTTTTAGTATTCCTTCCATAGCTATAGTCTTATAGAGCATAAGGCAGTGTGTGTTGTTTTCCTGGTGTTTGGTGATATTGACCTTGATGTTTTAATAAATATATATATATATATATATCTTTGACTTCCATTGGAGTCCATTTTGATCTTTTCAATTTCTCACCAATGATCTCTGACCAAATCACAATATTAAATATTCCTTACCATAATTCTGGAGTCTAGAACTGAGGGTACCCTGGGCGCTTCAAAACCGCCCACTCGGGAAAGGCTGCCAGGTAGTGGATAGGCAGCAGTTTCCTTTTCTCTCTCTTGGGAGCACTACTCTAGTGAAGTAGACGCAAAGTGGCCGTTGTTCCATCGGCGAGAGAGAGAATCACTCGGGCATTGGTGGGGTTTGGGTGATGGAGAACCAAACCTAAGATAAGCCCAGTGGAGTTAAAAAGAGGGATCCCGCTACAGACCTAATAGAAGTTTATAAAATTATGAAGGGCATGGATAGGGTGAACAGTTGGAAGCTTTTTCCCAGGTCAGAAATGACAAACACAAGGGGTCACAAGTTCAAGGTAAGGGGGGCAAGGTTCAATACAGACATGCGGGGGACATATTTTACACAGAGGGTGGTGGGGGCCTGGAATGCACTACCAAGCAAGGTGGTTGAGGCAGACACGCTGGGATCATTTAAGACTTATCGAGATAGCCACATAAACAGACTGGGAATAGAGGGATACAAACGGATGGTCTAGTTAGGAACACATGATCGGTGCAGGCTTGGCGAGCCGAAGGGCCTGTTCCTGTGCCGTATTGTTCTTCGTTCTTTGTTTTTTATCAGTGTAAACCAGTTGGGCAAATACAATGCTTTGACATTATAATTGGGTAATTAAAACAGAAACTATCCAGTGAACTAATTAACAAAGTTGTACTGAACAATGAGTCTGTATAATGAGATTAAAAGAACCATCTTGTATCCAACTCGAGGAATTAATATGCTAATGTAACTTGTGACTCAAAAAAGTATAATAAGAAACATAGAAACCCTACAGTACAGAAAGAGGCCATTCGGCCCATCGAGTCTGCACCGACCACAAACCCACCCAGGCCCTACCCCCATATCCCTCCATATTTTACCCACTAAACCCTCTAACCTACGCATCTCAGGACACTTAGGGCAATTTTTAGCATGGCCAATCAACCTAACCCGCACATCTTTGGACTGTGGGAGGAAACCGGAGCACCCGGAGGAAACCCACACAGACACGAGGAGAATGTGCAAACTCCACACAGACAGTGACCCAAGCCGGGAATCGAACCCAGGTCCCTGGAGCTGTGAAGCAGCAGTGCTAACCACTGTGCTACCGTGCCGCCCCTTGTAGAAAATCTACCGGGGCAGAGAAGGACTTGCAAGCAACCTGAGATTTGAGGCCAGAGTGCAGCTCTCCCAAATGGATGTGGAATATAAACTTTTCATGAAGTTCGACACAGTTTCCAAGGCTCGACTCATTTTATTTCCCTCCTACATTGGCCATTTGGCCCATCGGACCTGCACCGACACTCTGACAGAGCATTTTACCCAGGCCCTATTCTCGTAACCGTAACAGTCATACATATTTACCCTACTAATCCAGCTAACCCGCACATCTTTGGACTGTGGGAGGAAACCGGAGCACCCGGAAAAAACCCACGCAGACACAGGGAGAATGTGCAAACTCCACTCAGTCACCCAAGTCTGGAATTGAACCCAGGTCCCTGAGATGTGAGACAGAAGTGCTAACCACTGTGCCACTGTGCGGCCCATAAGGAGTGGGTAGATGTGGGGCAGGTGAAGGGTAACAGCCAGTGAAATTGACAATGCATTATGAAGCCAAATCAACTGATTGGCTGTCTGTACATAACCCTGGTCATCAAACTGTTTCATGCACTGTGCACAGGAGCATAGCACATTGCTTCAAATGTTGCTTTGGCAACCTCCAATCATGTCTACTTGGTCTTGGCATTGTTGGGTGGATAATATCTCCCTCTGACTCCTCTTCAGCCCAGCAGCACACCCAGTACTCATCATTGAATCGGGAAAATGGCCTCTGCCCATCTTGCTTCTAGTCCTCACTTCCCTTCTTAAGCACCAACACCTCCAAGTTGCTCTTTGGATTGTCTCTTTAAACACTAGAGTTTAGATCATGCGCTTTTCCAAAGCAAAGACATTGGCTTACAGCAGCTGCTATGTTGCATTTGTAAAGGATACAAGCTGCTTTTATGAAAATATAGGGTGGGATTTTCCGGTCAACTACGCTCCAGTCGTTCCAGCCTTGAGAATGAAAATTATGCCCAAGGCTAACAGACATTTAAGTGATCCGTTAAATTTTTCGTCCCATCCATGAAAATTCCTGTGGCAGGCAGGACTGGAAAATTTACCCCATAGAGATTATGGAGCTCTTAGACAGGGATCACAAGCTCTTGGATGAAAAGATACTGCACTTTGTGTAGTCAGAGAGAGTCTTCCACAGGGGCAGAAGTCGTACCCCAATCTTTCTTTCTTCTGAAACCTCTCTGATCAAAGTTGAGCTGTTAATGGCTCGCAAAACATAGCATAAGACTTCACTGCCGCAAACTGAGTGTTCTTAGAGGAAATTTCCAAATTAACACCACAGTCTCCAGTGAGAAACTCCAAGACCCAGCGGCTACTATGGACTTGGACCCTACAAATGTAAAATGACTCTGAACAATCTGAATATTTTTTTCTGACTTTACTTGTTACTTCAAGTTTTTAATGGCCATGATTTGCTGGGTCAGTTAGCCATGGGTACAAGTCCTGTTATGGCCGCTAATTCTCGCGCTAGGGCCATAATGGGATTTGCAGCGGCTAGATCTCAGTGTGAGATTTCCTCTGCCCCACACCAGCTTACGCCATTGCTTCTGGGGTCATCAGATTTTCCGCCCTACTGTTACGATGTAATGCTTGTGGGAATCACTCCTGGTGGAAACCAGTCATGATGACCATGCTGGGGACTCGGAGGTGAGTATACCCCTCGGGTGGTGAGGGACATGGCCAGGCACAACCTCCTGGCCTACTGGTAGAGTGATGGTGCCAAACACACCCCTGCATTTTTTGACAAAGCGTCTGAAGATCTGAAGTGAAAACCTGGCTCTGTTTCTGGGGAAAAACACATCGGTTTTCTGTCAAAACCTGACATTTTGCCATTTTTTCTGAAAATTCCGCTCAGTATAGAACATAGAACATAGAACATAGAAAGCCACAGCACAAACAGGCCCTTCGGCCCACAAGTTGCGCCGATCACATCCCCACCTCTAGGCCTATCTATAGCCCTCAATCCCATTAAATCCCATGTACTCATCCAGAAGTCTCTTAAAAGACCCCAACGAGTTTGCCTCCACCACCACCGACGTCAGCCGATTCCACTCACCCACCACCCTCTGAGTGAAAAACTTACCCCTGACATCCCCCCTGTACCTACCCCCCAGCACCTTAAACCTGTGTCCTCTCGTAGCAACCATTTCAGCCCTTGGAAATAGCCTCTGAGAGTCCACCCTATCCAGACCCCTCAACATCTTGTAAACCTCTATCAGGTCACCTCTCATCCTTCGTCTCTCCAGGGAGAAGAGACCAAGCTCCCTCAACCTATCCTCATAAGGCATGCCCCCCAATCCAGGCAACATCCTTGTAAATCTCCTCTGCACCCTTTCAATGGCTTCAACATCTTTCCTGTAATGAGGTGACCAGAACTGCGCGCAGTACTCCAAGTGGGGTCTAACCAGGGTCCTATAAAGCTGCAGCATTATCTCCCGACTCCTAAACTCAATCCCTCGATTAATGAAGGCTAGTACGCCATACGCCTTCTTGACCGCATCCTCCACCTGCGAGGCCGATTTAAGAGTCCTATGGACCCGGACCCCAAGGTCCTTCTGATCCTCTACACTGCTAAGAATGGTACCCTTCATTTTATACTGCTGCTCCATCCCATTGGATCTGCCAAAATGGATCACTACACACTTATCCGGGTTGAAGTCCATCTGCCACTTCTCCGCCCAGTCTTGCATTCTATCTATGTCTCGCTGCAACTTCTGAGTATCTGAGAGTATCTGATACTCTGCAGAGTTTTGCTTTTTCTTTGCATGCTTGGAGGGGGATTTTGTGTGTGCTGTTTTTGCATTTGTGGGTAGATAAACATACTTGTACAGTTTGAATTTTGTATTAATAATTTCTGCTCCTGTACCTGAGTGAGGTTTAGCTTTGTCAGCTTAAGGAACCTAGCTGGCTTTTTTTTTTACACCATTCTATACAGTGCTGAATATATATTATATATATATATATTTATATCTATACACGTAAATATGATTGTATATAAATATATAATATAGATTGGAAATATTATCTCCCTTTTAAATTCAAACTCTATCATAATCAACTCAAGAGTGGGACAAAGAGAGAAGTCAGTTTACCCTGTTGCCCTGGTTGTACAAGTGGAAATATTAGCCTCAATGAATTTGAACATGTATGAGCGAACGATGGCACAGTGGTAGCACTATTGCCTCACAGCACCAGGGGCATGTATTCAATTTCAGCCTTCCACACACTCTAAACTGTGTGGATTTTGCCCTTTCTCCCCGTGACTGCATGGGTTTCCTCCAGGTGCTCTGGTTTCCTCCCACAGTCCAAAGATGTGCAGGATAGGTTGACTGACATGCTGAATTATCCCTTAGTGTCCCAGGATGTGTAGATTAGGGGGATTAGCAGGGTAAATATGTTGCAGGGTTAGGGTTAGGTGGGATGCTCTGTTGGAGAGTTGGTGTAGATTTGATGGGCTGAATGGCCCACTTCTGCATTGTAGACATTCTATGAGTCTATGATTCAAAGAAATCAGGGGCCCAAGTACACAATCTGCTTGGAATACAGAGGAATTTGTGTATCAAAAGACTAGCAGGGAATAAATGAATATATAAGCAGTATCAAGTGTCTCCTTTATGTAAATGTAGTGCCTGAGAGATGTTTGTCATAACCCATGACTAAAAATAGTAACACTCGAGCTTTGGCACGTGGCATATTCTCGTATGGCTGTGGGCCATTGTAAATAGAAAAAATAGAAACAACTAGTAGTTTTACAACTGCTGTCATAACATCAGGACATCCCAAAGCACTTTACAGTCAATGAAGTACCTTTGAAGTGTAGTCGGGAAGAAACATAGCAACCAATTTGCATGCATAAAGTTTCCAGAAACAGAAGTGAACAAGTGAAAGGGGCAAGCAGTAAAGTGCTGACCTCCAGCACACTGTGTTGACGTTACTACAATTTTTCAGCTATTCCTTGAGGCTTCTTCTTGCCTGGTTGAGGCTCCAACCATTCGAAAGAAAAAATCAATCTTCTTATTAAGAGCTTCCATCTCACGGAGGAGGCTTCAGGCCACCCAGACAACTTGCTCTGAAAACTCTGCTCACATTTTGGCAGCTGTGACAAAGTCCATCACAGTAGCTGAGACACACCACAACATTTTAAAACAACAACATTCCAAATAAAACAACCCACATTTACAAAAAAACTCAAGTTGCCCCCATCTTCCAGTGTTAACAGATTGTTTAAAAACTCCATGGACTGGATTGTACAGGACACAATACTTTCCACAAACCCACTCAGGCTAAAACATTGGTAGCAAGCCCATTCAGGATACTGCCAGCTGCCCCAGACAACTTAACACTGACAGCAGAGTTCATTGCTTTAAGGGAACACTTCTGCTGTTCCTTCTTAGGTCCATCAAGAGAGCAGCCCAGGGCCTCCACCAGCCAGTTCCAAGAAAGATCATATAGCAGCCCACTGGTCAGTCAAATATTCCACCACTCATATATGTTGAGGGAGAGAATCAGGAATATGTTAGACACTTCCCATAACCTGGCAACCACCTCTCTCAAAAGGTCACCATTGACAAGGGGATCCAACATTGGATCCAGCTGCGGAGCTCAGTTTTAGACAATCTATGACAACAGAAAAGTCAAATGAGCAAAAGTCCTAGAGTACGGAGCAATTGTCACCACCATACCCCATTTTTGCATTGTGAGTTGGGCTGTGTATCAGTGACACATAAGAGAAATAGAAATTCAAGAAGCCTCTGCTTCATCCTCAAGATTCAATGGGGGGACAATCAAACAAACATTAGTGTCCTACTTGAAGCCAGCTCCACAAGCATTTACCATGGCCAATCCACCTACCCTACACATCTTGTTCTCCTATCTCCACATCCCAGAAATCCTTTGAGCTGCTGTCAGAGCTTTCTTGGACCTGGCTGGTGGAGGCCCTCTGCTGCTCCCCTGATGTGAGAGAAAGCAGATTTCATTAGTGCCTGGCAGGGGCCTCAGATACAGGAAACATGACTCAAATCAGTTTTATGTGATGGATGATGCTGTGCTGGATCCAAACTTAGTTTATCACCGCCTACCGCACTGTCAGTTCAGGAATGGTCAAGTTCCTCTCTGGCCAGCCGGAGGGCTCCTTGAATTTGGTGACGACTTTAAGGTCAGGCACCCCCCCGCCCCCCCCCCCCCCCCCACCCCATCTGGGATCTCTCCCTTTTACTGTAAGCCAACTTGACCTGCATGAAATCAGATGAAAACAGATGGAGAGAGTGTAAGTAAGATTCATGCCAGGGCAGATGGTAAGGATACCTGGCATGTGTGGATGGTGAGTAGGAGAGGGGAGGTGATAAGGAGACGACCTGCAGGGGAGGTGAAAATGTGTGTGGGACAGTGAGCTGGCAGTGAGTGAGCTCCCTGTGGATGTGTGATGGGCGGATGAGTGTGTGAGTTGTGAGTGATGGAAGGAGTAACTTACGCTAGGAGAACGGAGGACATCACTCATCCTTTTCTGGGAAGGGATGCTTGTCCTCCTCTGCAGGACTTTGGCACTGACCAACATTGCCACTGCCTCCTATGCTGGGTTGGTGGCCCTGAACACGGGTACAGAACATCACACTGAACTGTGACACAAGAGAGACATCAGAGATCCTGTGGATAGCCTTCCTTATAACCATTCGTTACTGTGGACCAAGGAGAGGTGGCTGTTGAATGCTGGGGCAACCTGTAAATGTAGTGTCCTCATCATTAATGCACTGAAGTGATGGTAGATTAGGTAAATGAGAGGCTGCCGGCCATCAAGTGCGGCATGAATCGTGTGGTCTAAATTAGTTTTGCCTAATTTACGAACAATTTGGCGTGAAAACCCGCCATCACAGCGGGCTAAACACTATCAGCCTTTGCCAAATTTAGGAAAAATTCCACCCATTGTTTATGGAAAAACAGATTAACAAATGGAAGTATTAGACGCAAGCAGGATAAAAAACATTACCTCCAACCACCTTTAGTGACAGAGGTAAATATTGACTAGATAGTCTGTTTTTGTGATGTTGACTAAAGGTATAAATATTGAGCAGGACATGATGGAGAACTTCCCTGCTCTTCTTCAAAACATACTATGGGACATTAAACTTTTAAAGTTTATTTATTCGTGTCATAAGTAGGCAAGTTGCTACAGAAATCCCCTAGTCGCCACACTCCGGTGCCTGTTTGGGAACACTGAGGGAGAATTTAGCTTGACCAATGCACTGAACCGGACTGTGCTCTCTCCACTCACATTGTTTGTATCTTAAAGACTTGATTAGCTGTAAGTATTCGCATTCCAACCATTATTCTGTAAATTGAGTTTGTGTCTTTATATGCCTGTTTGTGAACAGAATTCCCACTCACCTGAAGAAGGGGCTTAAGGCTCCGAAAGCTTGTGGCTTTTGCTACCAAATAAACCTGTTGGACTTTAACCTGGTGTTGTTAAACTTCTTACCAAAGATATACCACCAGACCTTGGATTCCAACAGATGATTTAAACTTAACTTCTTTGTCTTTATAATGATTTCCTGTTTCTCTAACTCTAGTATTTCTGCAAGTTAGGACATCATTCTCTTTAACTTTATATCCAAATGAGTGAAACATTGTAATGGAAAAAGATTTCAAACAGGTACCCACTTCTGACCACTCTGAAAAGCTTCCTAAACTCTTAGTCTATTTTTATTTCTATTTTCTACTCTCTTCCTAAGTGCATACTCCTTAATCTTATCCATGAGTCCCTGTGTAGCACATTACCAAAGCTTTCCGAAAGTCCATGTATAGTACATCCAGTGCATTTTCCCCATCCACCCTCCTCAATGAACTTGATTGGGTTTGTCAAGTGCGATCTTTCTTTTTGAAATCCATGTTAACTTGAACTATAGAACCCCTATAGTACAGAAGGAGGCCATTCGGCTCATCGGGTCTGCACTGACTCTCCAAAGAGCATCTTATCCAGGCCCATCCCCCATCCTATCCCTGTAACGCCACATGTCTACTCCCCCTAATTTACATATCTTGGAACACTAAGCAGCAATTTTGCATGGCCAATCCACCTAACCTGCACATCTTTGGATTGTGGGAGGAAACTGGAGCACCTGGAGGAAACCCACACAGATACAGAGAGAATATGCAGACTAGACACAGACAGTCACCCAAGGCCGGAATTGAACCCGGGTCCCTGGCGCTGTGAGGCAGCAGTGCTAACCATTGTGCCGTGCCAAAATTAACTTGCATATCATTGGTTAGGCTTCCTTGAGAATATTGAATCAAACTCATTGTTGTGATAAGGGACACATGACCACCAATCACCAAAGGGAGCTCTTTGGGTTTGAACTATAGATGTCTTGCTCTGTAGTCCAAGGCTCTACCACTAAGCTATACCTCTGCAGATTCAAATGCTCTGTGAAATGTTTGTGTGGAGCTGCATAACTTGCCTTAATTATTTCCTCTCATAGGTATACTTTGTAATTTCACCTTTAATTCAAGATTGAAAATGTTTAACAGGGGGTTGGAGTTTAAGAGCCGTGGGGTTATGCTGCAACTGTACAGGACCATGGTGAGACCACATTTGGAATATTGTGTGCAGTTCTGGTCACCTCACTATAAGAAGGATGTGGAAGCGCTGGAAAGAGTGCAGAGGAGATTTACCAGGATGCTGCCTGGTTTGGAGGGTAGGTCTTATGAGGAAGGGTTGAGGGAGCTAGGGCTGTTCTCTCTGGAGCGGAGGAGGCTGAGGGGAGACTTGATAGAGGTTTATAAAATGATGAAGGGGATAGATAGAGTGAACGTTCAAAGACTATTTCCTCGGGTGGATGGAGCTATTACAAGGGGGCATAACTATAGGGTTCGTGGTGGGAGATACAGGAAGGATATCAGAGGTAGGTTCTTTACGCAGAGAGTGGTTGGGGTGTGGAATGGACTGCCTGCAGTGATAGTGGAGTCAGACACTTTAGGAACATTTAAGTAGTTATTGGATAGGCACATGGAGCACACCAGGATGATAGGGAGTGGGATAGCTTGATCTTGGCTTCAGATAAAGCTCGGCACAACATCGTGGGCCGAAGGGCCTGTTCTGTGCTGTACTGTTCTATGTTTACTGATGATAAACTAACTGACTTTTAATTACTCAGGTTCACTTTGTCTCCCTTTTGAAGTTGTGAAACGCCAAACCTTCTCCATTGAAAATTGATGTGTAAAATCATGGAAAATCCTTCTGAGACCTGTGCCTTTTCACCTCCTGGAACTTTGTCTCCTTTTAATTTAGCAAACATATTTAATTCTTTCCCATTATTAAAATACCTTTCTTCTCCTTTGTAGCCAACTTATGATCTACCTCTTCCCCTACATCAATTTGTTTTCAAAAACTTAATGTTTCCAACCAATTCCCACCTGTTCTCCAGTAATACAATATCTTCTCTCTCAGGGGTTCTACCTGACATTAAGGCTGAATTTTGACTCACTAGTCAAGAATGCAAAACCCGACGCACGGGAAATTGCCACGGATGGTCTAATTTGTATTCCAACAAACAGATGCTAACTGAAGTCAGACCCACTGTTGGAGTAAAATCAAAATTAAAGGACGCAAAGTGGTTACCTGGCACAAAATGGACTCTGGGAAAAGACATTAAGGTGCACTGACTTGGGCACAGACATTACACAAAGAGTTAAAACCTGTTAGTGCCTAAATTACTGCAGGAAATAGATCAGACCTTGAGGCACCTTCGCTGCTTGAGATAAAGCAGAACCAAAACAATGAGTTTTGATAACGAGATCAGTCATTGATGGGGGACATAAATGCATAAATGTATCTACTCTATGTATAACGATGTGCTAACTGCCGATGTCCGTGCTTGACCATTATTTGAAATTGTATAAAAGATGCTCAACTGCCATTGTACAGTTGAGAAGGTGACTGCCTGCACTGCGAAGTGCCCAGCGCTTCTCCCAAAGCTTTGTCCGAATAAACTGCATGTTGAATATTTAAGTCTGACTCCGAGTGGTGATTTTCCCACAACACCCACCAAGCCTCAGGAGGAGCTCAGAAACAGCCACAGGTGCTGTGTGATGTGTGGGAGGGCTGTCGGAAAGGCTGGCCTTGGTGCCCCGGGAACTGTAAACCCTCCATTGCTCAGCCCTCATACCTCCACACCCCCTCCACACACACTCCTCATGCCCCATCCATGCCAACTCATACCACCTCATGCCTCCTATCTCTATGATCCCTCATATTCTTCAGAACACTTCATGACACCACTTGATCACAATGCCCCTCATATCCTACATGCTACTTTATTCCTCCAACAGCCCTTGTCCTCTCATACCTTCCATCCAAAGCTATGACCCTCCATGAGCCCCATGCCCCTTTATAGCCCTGTACCAACTTACTGTCAACGCATTCTGCCCACTCCTACACTTTGCCCTAATGCACTCTGTACCAACTCACCCAATATCCACTATGGGCCTCAGGACACACGCTGAGATGAAATAAAATAAAGTTCTAAGTGTGCAATTTTAGGACCCCTCCCGTCAATGGGATCTTCCAGCCCTGCCAAAGTTAATGGCCTTTTGAATGGCTCACCGCATTTTCTGGCTCTACAACAGGACTGTAAAACTGGGCGGCACGGTAGCACAGTGGTTAGCACTGCTGCTTCACAGCTCCAGGGACCTGGGTTCGATTCCCGGCTTGGGTCACTGTCTGTGTGGAGTTTGCACATTCTCCTCGTGTCTGCGTGGGTTTCCTCCAGGTGCTCCGGTTTCTTCCCACAGTCCAAAGATGTGCGGGTTAGGTTGATTGGCCATGCTAAAAATTGCCCTTAGTGTCCTGAGATGTGTAGGTTAGAGGGATTAGTGGGTAAAATATGTAGGGATATAGGGGGTAGGGTAGAATTGGATCTGGGTGGGATTGTGGTCGGTGCAGACTTGATGGGCTGAATGGCCTCTTTCTGTACTGTAGGGTTTCTATGATTTCTATGATCGACTGAAGTCATCTACAGATGACTTCCCTATATTAAAGAAACTCATTCACTATATTTAAATTTCTTCAACGATTCAATTCCTTATAAAAACAAGCATTTGTAATTATAGCCCCCACATGAAAGACTTTATAACCACCTAGAACTGTCAATCAAACTGGGTGGCATGGTGGCACAGTGGTTAGCACTGCTACCTCACAGGGCCAGGGCCCCGGGTTCGATTCCCAGCTTGGGTCACATGTCTGAAGTTTGCACATTCTCCCCGTGTCTGCGTGGATTTCCTCTGGGTGCTCCAGTTTCCTCCCACAGTCCAAAGGTGTGCGGGTTAGGTGGATTAGCAATGCTAAAATTGTCCCTTAATGTCAGGGAACTAGCTAGGGTAAATACATGGCATTAGAGCCTGGGTGCGACTGTGGTCGTGCAGATTCGATAGGCCGAATGGTCTCCTTCTGCACTGTAGGATTCTATGATTTTATGATTCTAAACTGTGAATTTATGGACGCTGCATTGTAATAATGATAGGTTGTGAAATCAGTTAGTAGCACTAATCCAATAATGATAACCACCAAGCTTTAGTCAACAGACAGAAATAGCAAGCACTGATTTTTTTTTAAACTGCAGATGCTTAAATTTAATCTCTGGGAGATTTAAATGCTTTGATGGATTGACAATCCCCTTGACAGCTTGGCAATTGCAATGAATTTAACAGCTCCAATGAATTTATTTACTTTTTACACACATTCTTGCCTACTGTTAACAATCCTAAACCTCTCCCAAAGGGCACATTTCCTCTCCAAAACACTACCTTACCTGTTCCAAAGATGTCCCTGGGCTTCTCCAGAAGAGTGTCTTACTCTACAAAAGAGCACCCCACCTCTCTGAAGAATTTTAGTAAGTTTAGACCTTCTCTTGAGATGTGTAAAGTCCACAAGTTGTGTTTAGGACATCCCACTAATAAAAATTGGATCTGTCTGAAGGCAGCTACACTTTTATATGTGCAGTTGCCTCTGTGAACCATGGATGTGAGAAGTGCAACCCACTCCCATTCCACCCTCCATCTCCACAACCTCCCCCCCTCCACCCCGCACCTGGGTGCTGTGTTGAGGGGTGGGACTTCCGGAATTGGATCTTTGGCACTATTTTGTCTAAGGTGGAGACTCTCTCTGCCTGTGAAAGTTCAGCTCTTTTCATGGATACATTTGCAGAAATCTGTATTGCTCATTGTGATTAAAATTCACTCCTCTTCCTTTACTTTTGGTCGTCTTAACTCACACTGATTCCAAGAATAAATATACTGACACTCAGTAGCCTCGTGGGACCTTTAGACCGGCACTAATATACTAGTAGTATAGCCAACAGTATGAGAAAACTGGTTCTGTTCTGAATATAAAGCGACAGACAGCATCTTTTCAAATGTATTCTCAGGGTGTGTGATGCACGATAAATCACACGGGAGGCTGGATGTACCCGGGAAATAAAGGCTTTTATTGCCAACCATAACGGAGCTACTATATACAATATACAATCCCAGACTAAAGGGTCACCAGGCAGAGCAGTGACCTTTATACCTCTCCCGGAAGGCGGAGCCAACTGGGGTGTACCATAGGACTATATTAACAGGTAGAACAGCCCAACCCTAACCCCAACAGTAACATATCTACAGACTCATAGTGCTGGCCAAACCGTGGCTCAGCACTCCTGGTGGTAACCAACAATGGTTCACCACAGTGTGTCTGTCATAGCAAAGGTTGTATTTATTGCCCATGGCTGTGTGCCATCTTCTTGAACTGCTACAATTTGTGTGGTGAAGCCACTCCTACTGTGCTGTTTGGAAGGAGTTCTAGGATTTTGACCCGGCAATGATGAAAGAACAGCAATATATATGTATGTCCAGGCCAGGATGGTGTATTACCAGGATGGGTACTTAGATTTGATGATGCAGCTGCTGCCCTTGTCTTTCTAGCTTGAAGGGGTCACGGGTTTGGGGAGCAGTGTCAATGGAAGCATTTTTCATAGATTGGAACTTTCACTTTCAGTACTTTTCCTAATAAAGAAGTTGTAAGAGTGAGTGAAACAGTTATTTCTTAGATTTTATTTTTCAACGGGAGTGACAAGAAATGCGAAAATGGTCAAGCTGATTTCAAGTGATATCATACATCACCCTTTCTACCGCAGCTGCCACAGTAAACGTAAACAAAAGTGTCAAAATGTTGCTGATTTTCAGCATTGCTGAGGTACATGGGAATTATTTAAATTTTAAACGACCTTGCCTCTTAAAGAAGTGTAATTAATTGTTGGACTGTTGATTGCATTGACTTAATGAGAGAATTTACATTTTCCAGAAGCCCCTCTTTCTCTGACACACAAAGGGGAGTTGAGTGAACTTGCTGTTTATATCAAGGGGCACTCTACAAAAGTTCTAGACCAAATGACCCCGGCAAACCTGAGGCCAATCAAAAGCAGGGAGAAAACCACAGTGGTTGGAGTGATACATTACACAAAGACTGACAGTTGTGGTTGTCAGAGATCAGGTTTTTCAATTCCCAGGCATCACTGCAAGAATTCCTTGGGGAAGCATCCCAGGCTGAAATGCCTTCAGCCTTTTTGTGAATGACGGCCTCTCCGTCAATAGATCTGGGGCTGCTTTTTTCACAACTCCACCATTTTCAGCTGCATTTGAAGCTCCTTGATTCATGAAGTATGCTAGGCCAGCTTGTGCTTATTTCTGGCTAACATTCAGGATTTCACTAACAAGTGTCAGGCAATGACCATCTTTATGTTTTTTTTCCTAGTAATAGCATTTGTGCCTCTGAATCAGAAGGTGTTTAATTCAGACCCACTTCCAGATAGTTATGTAGGCTGGGATTTTCTGGTTCTGTGATCATGCCCAAAGTCAACCAACCTTTGGTTGGTCTGTCAAATTTTCCATTCCACCCATGATGATTTCCAGTGCAGGAGGGACTGGAAAATCTTGGCATTGAATGGAAACCTAGGCTCTGCCTTGAATTCTGTGTCAATATACAGTGGGATTCTGAAATGGGGTGTCACCCCACTTCCTTTTCCTCAAGGTCCAGAAACCCATCAAATCCTCTCAGTGTATAAGGCTGACCATCCTCAGTGTATAGGGCTGGTAGAAGCACCCACGGCAGGAGTAAACGTAGGGCAGTTGATGTCATATACATGGATTTTAGTAAGGCGTTTGATAAGGTCCCCCATGGTCAGCTTATGATGAAGGTGAGGAGGTGTGGGATAGAGGGAAAGTTGGCCGATTGGATAGGTAACTGGCTGTCTGATCGAAGACAGAGGGTGGTGGTGGATGGAAAATTTTCGGATTGGAGGCAGGTTGCTAGCGGAGTGCTGCAGGGATCAGTGCTTGGTCCTCTGCTCTTTGTGATTTTTATTAATGACTTACAGGAGGGGGCTGAAGGGTGGATCAGTAAATTTGCTGATGACACCAAGATTGGTGGAGTAGTGGATGAGGTGGAGGGCTGTTGTAGGCTGCAAAGAGACATAGATAGGATGCAAAGCTGGGCTGAAAAATGGCAAATGGAGTTTAACCCTGATAAATGTGAGGTGATTCATTTTGGTAGGACTAATTTAAATGTGGATTACAGGGTCAAAGGTAGGGTTCTGAAGACTGTGGAGGAACAGAGAGAACTTGGGGTTCATATCCACAGATCTCTAAAGGTTGCCACTCAAGTGGATAGAGCTGTGAAGAAGGCCTATAGTGTGTTAGCTTTTATTAACAGGGGGTTGGAGTTTAAGAGCCGTGGGGTTATGCTGCAACTGTACAGGACCTTGGCGAGACCACATTTGGAATATTGTGTGCAGTTCTGGTCACCTCACTATAAGAAGGATGTGGAAGGGCTGGAAAGAGTGCAGAGGAGATTTACCAGGATGCTGCCTGGTTTGGAGGGTAGGTCTTATGAGGAAGGGTTGAGGGAGCGAGGGCTGTTCTCTCTGGAGCGGAGGAGGCTGAGGGGAGACTTAATAGAGGTTTATAAAATGATGAAGGGGATAGATAGAGTGAACGTTCAAAGACTATTTCCTCGGGTGGATGGAGCTATTACAAGGGGGCATAACTATAGGGTTCGTGGTGGGAGATACAGGAAGGATATCAGAGGTAGGTTCTTTACGCAGAGAGTGGTTGGGGTGTGGAATGGACTGCCTGCAGTGATAGTGGAGTCAGACACTTTAGGAACATTTAAGCGGTTATTGGATAGGCACATGGAGCACACCAGGAGGATAGGGAGTGGGATAGCTTGATCTTGGTTTCAGATAAAGCTCGGCACAACATCGTGGGCCGAAGGGCCTGTTCTGTGCTGTACTGTTCTATGTTCTATGTTCTATGAGTATTCACTTCATAGGCTGCTAGCCTTTCTATTATTCTTAAGCGAAGTGTGTGATGAGATGAAAATTAGCGAAAATCCAGCCCACACATTCAACAGCACTGTCACTGTCAAATCCCCAGCTACCAGCACCAGCAATTTGGCAGTCACCGTAGCTGAGAAACATAAATAAACCAGCTATGCCAACAGGAAAACAAACAGAAAATGCTGGATAAACCCAGCAGGTTTGGCAGCATCTGTGGAGAGAGAAACACAGTTAACATTTCAAGTGCATATGACCCTTCTACAGAACTGTAGAAATTAGGTACTCTATAATCACTGGATCAAATGCTGAAGCCTCAATACATCTCCACCATGTATGAGATTCAGGTCAAGAGTGTAAATGAGTGTTTTCTAAGTATATCTTCACATTCACATTGTTTATCTCTTTGGGGAATTGTCGGCAAGCAGTGAAGAATTCTTGAGCTGATTATCAGCCCGTTGAACCGTATTATGAGGGCCCCTTCCGTGGCCAACAAGTCCTATCATTAGTGAGTTTGGCATAGCCATGTCCCTCCCTCCCGTACGTTTCCCCCCTCTCCGGTGTGATGTCACACCGGTGTGAATCACAGCTGCTCTATAAAAGTCTGGACCGGCGCAGCAGTAATGAAGGAGAGCGAGGAGATGAGTGCCACTGAACATCACAACCTCTAGAGTGCAGCAGGGGGTTTCTCAGCAGCTGCCATATTGCAGGGTGGAGTGGAGGGAATTTGCAAGGGTGCTGGGGTTTGGGGGAGGCTCATGCTCGTCAGGGGGTCCTCAGGTCTAGGTCACCGCTGGCTTGGGGCACGTATTTCGCACATTCCCTAGGCTGTGGACCAATCCCAAGGGGTTTTGCATGAGGTTGTCTACCAACCCCACGAATATCACTCTGGTTGCCCGACTATGTAATCAGCTGGACAGGCCCTGTGGCTGACTCCAGACTTCGCATCCAGGCCTCACTAACAGTAACAAGCTCTGTCAGCAGTTGCCCCAATCAAAGGAGCTCTGCAGGTGTTAACACGGCTCCTCACACTGCATGGATTCTACAGTGCTACCCTCAGTGGGAACCCACCCTGTGATTGTCACACGGCTGCCCCTTTCCTATCTGTCTGAACTGCAACACATGCCTGAAAGGCAATGCACCAGACATCCAGATGGGTGCACGCGTATCTATACCTCAAGAGTTTGCAACGGGGACCCCTCACAGCCATCCTTATGCTCGCTGTGCCTGCCATGGCAAGGATGTGTCAATGGTGGACAACCCATTGAGGTCGTACATACATGGCAGCTGGATGGTGTCAGGTTGTCAGTGTCCAGACTCATGAGGTCACTTATTGGTGGGAGGGAATGAGGGGCCTGGAATGGATAACCTTGCTAACTGGTTCTCTCTCTCTCTGTCACCTTCTCCCCCTCCCCCACCTCTCCCCTTGCAAGTGCTAGTATGGATTTTGGATTGGCAGCAATAGCGATGGCGATCTTTGTAGTGGCCGCTAAGGAGGAGGTGGAGAAAAATATCTGGCCACTGCAAGACCAGCCAGGGCCAGAGGGCCAAACGACCTCTATCGCGCAGCACGACATTCTGTGCCTCTATGAATACTATAGGGGTACAGTCATCTCTGTGGGGGGAGAATCACATACAGATAATTCACAGCTATGGGGTGCAATAACATTTATAGAGTCACAGAGTCATAGAGGTTTACAGCATGGAAACAGGCCATGCCGCCCATTTTCTTTAAACCCCTAAGCTAATCCCAACTGCCTGCATTTGGCCCATGTCCCTCTATACCCATCGCACCCATGTAACTTTCTAAATGCTTTTTAAAAGACAAAATTGTACCCACCTCTACTACTACCTCTGGCAGCTTGTTCCGGACACGCACCACCCTCTGTGTGAAAAAATTGTCCCTCTGGACACTTTTGTATCTCTCCCCTCTCACCTTAAACCTCTAGTTTTAGACTCCCCTACCTTTGGGAAAAGATATTGACTATCTAGCTGATCTGTGCCCCTCATTATTTTATAGACCTCTATAAGATCACCCCTCAGCCTCCTACGCTCCAGAGAAAAAAGTCCCAGTCTATCCAGCCTCTCCTTATAACTCAACCCATCAAGCCCCGGTAGCATCCTAGTAAATCTTTTCTGCACTCTTTCTAGTTTAATAATATCCTTTCTATAATAGGGTGACCAGAATTGCACACAGTATTCCAAGTGTGGCCTTACCAATGTCTTGTACAACTTCAACAAGACGTCCCAACTCCTGGATTCAATGTTCTGACCGATGAAACCAAGCATGTCCACCTGTGACTCCACTTTCAAGGAGCTATGAACATGTACCCCTAGATCTCTTTGTTCTGTAACTCTCCCCAATGCCCTACCATTAATTGAGTAAGTCCTGCCCTGGTTCAATCTACCAAAATGCATCACCTCGCAATTGTCTAAATTAAACTCCATCCGCCATTCATCAGCCCACTGGCCCAATTGATTAAGATCCCATTGCAATTGGAGATAACTTTCTTCACTTTCCACTATGCCACCAATCTTGGTGTCATCTGCAAACTTACTAACCATGTCTCCTATATTCTCATCCAAATCATTAATATAAATGACAAATAACAGTGGACCCAACACTGCTCCCTGAGGCACACCGCTGGTCACAGGCCTCCAGTTTGAAAAGCAACTCTCTACAACCACCCTCTGGCTTCTGTCAAGATATTGATGAAACGAACAGTGCGATAACATGAAATGCTGATATTTAGCAGTGCTATAAAACAGATATGTGGGATTCTAAACGTAACTAGTGCAGTCCTTCAGTCTTGTCTTCTTAGTGACCCTAGAAACTCTTAATCTTACATGGCCCACTGCTTCGTCTAGGTCCCCCACTGGATGCACATCAGAGGTGGAGGCAGCCAGCTGTGTTCCAAGGGCATCACAAGCCACAGCTGGTGGGCATCCCCCAGGGTGCTGAGACCTGGAGGGCTCCGGACATCTTTCGGGTGACACTGATGTAGCCATGCCACCCTGTCCATCCTGCTGTCCTTGAGATGCTCCAGAATCAGGAAGGGGGGATTTGGAATGTGTGGACATCCAGGGTCTCCAGGCTCGAAGGTCCCAGCATTGGCTCCAGACCTTCCTCCTCCCTCGGAGTGCCCATATGCCCCGGAAACACTCCATGGAATAGCGGGGCAACTGAAGTGAGCTCCAGAAGCCTCAGCATCACCTGACTCTGCCAGTTCTGGATTTGCGTGTGCCCAATGGTGTTCGATCCATTGGCGCTGACCGTCTGAGACGGGGCCAAGCTCTGGAGCTCTGACCAGTGCTGTCTCCAGAATACCTCAGAGACTCCTGGCCATGGCCCATTGCCACTCCAGAGTGCCAGCGACACCTTCGGCCATGGCTCATTGTGTCGCCGCTATGGTCCACTGTGTCTTCAGGATGTCCTGGACCCTGTCACCCATGGGGACCATTTCCTGCCCCAGGCTTTCCACTGTGGATGCCACCTTTGTTTACCTGGGTACCACGCTGTGCCGGCACCACCTCCTGCAACAGAAGTCTGTTGGACTCCTCCAAACAGCCTTGCAGTCACTGGATAGTTGCTGACAGACCCACCATTTCTCGGCTCTGCTAATACATCTCCAGCAGCTTAGGGATGACCGATCCCAGAGGCCTCGCACCTGGCTGGTGGTCAGCTGAATCCTTACCTCCAGCAGACCTCCACATGCCTGAGGCCTCGTATGTTCCTACCTCCATCCCATGTGCATCTACAGTTGTGTCGTGGGCACCTGTAAGTGATCTAGAAACTACTTTGTCGCACCAAAATGATCATATCTGCACTGGGGGATTGTGTGGTGGAAGCCTGTGTCGAATGGACGGTGCTGGCCTTGGAGGATTCCTCGGGAGCAGCGGGGTGGTCGGTGACTCCAGATGAACTGGGTGCATCAGGGTCATTTCCTGCAACAAAGGACAAAAGATGCAGTGCAAGGGAGGGACAAGTGTCTGGGCAGCAATTCACTTGCTTGAGATATGTGATATGAATGAACATTTTGCAGATGTTCACTTCCATATCGCACTCCAACCTGGCTGTCATTCACATTTCTTTCCTTGCCCTCCCCTGCCAGCTTGAGTGCATGCTCCTCAAAGATGGTGAGGAGATACAGCTTGGGGAAGATTTAAAAGGGACCTGAGGGACAACTTCTTCACCCAGAGGATGGTGCATTTTTGGAATGAGCTGCCAGAGAAAGTGGTTGAGGCAGGTTCATTAGCAACATTTAAAAAGCATTTGGATAAGTACATGGATGGGAATCTATTAGAGGGATATGGGCCAAATGCGGGTAATTGGGACTTGCTGGGAGGGTACCATGGTCAGCATGGGCTAGTTGGGCTGAAGGGCCTGTTTCCATGCTGCATTGCTCTATGACTCTATGACCCCCCCACCTTTGGTATTGTTCTGTGCCCTCCTGTTATGGGCCCTCTTATCCTGCGGGACAAAAGGAGAGATTGAAAGCCTGATGGCTGAAAGGGCATGGGTGTCAGGTGTGGCATCGGTTGGGTGCAGTCTGTCCCTGCTGTGCCTTGGCAGGCAGCGGTTGTGACAGGGGTTGCCAGAGTGGTTGGAGGAAGGCACTGGGGGGGGGGGGTCAGGTGCTGGAAGGCTGCAGGGTGTCAGGGGGTGGGTCGACATTGCAGGCTCAACAGATGGGACCGATGTCAGGATGGGATGGACACTCACCCTTCCTGGCTGAAGGAGGTTATTCACCTTCTTCCAGCACTAGTCGTTGGTCCTCTCTGCCTGTGCACGGGCACTGACAGCTGTTGCCACAGCCTCCCAGGCTGCATTGCCAGCCCGACCCCGGGTTGTCACCCATTTGGGAGAGATTATTGCCTGCCTCTCCTCCACAGTGTCCAGCAGATGGCCCAGCTCTTCCTCACTGAATTATGGGGCACTTCTTTCGGGTGCCAAAATTCCTGGCATGACTGCCTGTGTGGCTATCATTAGTGCTTATATGCAGCTCTCACTGGTTAACTCTGTACAGCTGCAGTCACTTTGAACGAGTCATGTGCCCAGAGGGTCCATCCCATAGAACCATAGAATCCCGGTGACAATCACCTGGCGACTCTTTCATTGCATTAAGTGTAAAAAAGATGAGGTCTGTGGCATGCTGAAAAAAAACACAGCACGATAAAGCTTCTGTTTTCTCGTTCATTCAACACTTAGAATTTGGTTGGAAAGATCACACCCGCTGTGTCAGCTCTGACTCAGTGGCAGTTTCTCACCTCTTAATCAGAGGTTTGTTGGTTTGACTCCAGAATCTTAAGCACACAATCAATGCTGAGACTCCAGTGGGGAACTGGGAGAGATGTCATGAAACATTCAAGTGAGACCTGGTTGTTCCTCTCACTTGAATGTAAAAGGAGGGTTCATGCCATGGATGGTTTAACCTAAACTGTCAGAGAGCTGGGCTCTGCGTTATAGAATTAGTAAAGAGAGGCTAGAACCTATGCTCTCCACCTCTGGGTTTTAGGGTGGTGCTGAGGGACTTATAAAATTCAGCCTTCCGCCACCTACCTGTCCACCCCCAACCTATATGAAAATTCATGGAGGCACCAGGAAGCTCACACACTCATGCGCCAATTGAGACCCTTATGTGGCCAATTAATGGCCATGTAATGTCCACATTCCACCTCCACTACTACTGTAACAAGGAGAGGTCCCACATCATATGGGAAGCATTGTAGTTTTAGCTGTGTGGGCCTTTGTGGGACAAGGGGTTATCATTTAGGCCCCATGTCCATCAGAGAAAATCCCCCCCCAGATCACATTTCCCTCGATACCGTCCTACATAGCCTCTCAAACTCACACCACAACCCCCTCACCAAGGCTGGTCAGCCTGACCCCAGTGAGACCCACCTCTTTATCTTAGAGTCTGGTTCCAGTGATACTCTTCATTTGGGACTGCGTATACTCCCAGCAGTGGTCAATGCTCCCTTCTGGCTCTGCTGGGGCCATAGATCTGCCAGCCATCTGAGGGGTTGGCAGCTCACTGAGACAGGACTTTCTCTCCCTGAGGGGGATAATCTAACTTCAGAATATTAATGGCTGTAAAATTAATGTTGGGCAAATGCTCTCCCTGGACATGCTCCACATTGACTTTTCAGATTGGGCCAGGGAACATTGCATCCCATAAAATCCAACCCAAGAAAAAAGGTGAATAAAGTGAGATTGTTAAGTAGAGAGAAGGTTGTAGCTCTGTATTCGATAAGGGCAGACTAGGGAGGACTATGAGGATACAAAAAGATAGGTTTACAATGCCTGTATGTAAACACACAAAGTATAATGAATAAGATTGGTGAGTTACAAGCACATATAGCACTGTGGAAATATGATGAAGTGACAATATCAGAAATTTGGCCTAAAAATGGCGATGACTGGGTGCTTAATATTCATGGATACTAAATGTTTAGAAAAGATAGTGAAATAAATAAGGGAGGTGGGTTGGCAGCACTCGTTAGGTACTGAATATATTTGATTTATTATTGTCACATGAATTAGTATACAGTGAAAAGTATTGTTTTTTGCGCACTATACAGACAAAGCATACCGCACATAGGGAAGGAAAGGAGAGGGTGCAGAATGTAGTGTTACAGTCATAGCTAGGGTGTAGAGAAAGATCAATTTAGTGCGAGGGAGGTCCATTCAAAAGTCTGATAGCAGCAGGGAAGAAGCTGTTCTTGAGTCAGTTGGTACGTGACCTCAGACTTTTGTACCTTTTTCCCGACGGAAGAAGGTGGAAGAGAGAATGTCCGGGGTGCGTGGGGTCCTTAATTATGCTGGCTGCTTTTCCAATTACTATTTCCAATTACTCTGATATTTTAGTGTTGGAAAGAGAGGGTGACTTTGAAGGGCAAGGACAACATCTATTTGGTTAGAGTTGAGACGCAAAAAGGAATGATCATTCTCAGGGTGTTTTATGAGTCTCCAAATAGTGAGAGAGAAATAAAGGAGAAATCTGCCAGGAAGTCAGAGAGATGTTCAAGGACTATACAGTGGTGATATTGGGGGACTTCAATTACCCAAATGTCAATTGGGAAATGTTAGCATAAAGGGTAAAGAGGAGGAGGAATTACAGAACTATTTCAGGAGCACTTCCTTCACTAGAAAGTTCTTGCTTCAACAAGAAGGAGGCAGTGCTGGATCTGGTGCCAGGAATGAGGTGTGCTTTGGGATCTGGTTAGACGAGGGCTTTGGTTAGACGAGGGCTTTGGTTTTCCGGATGTTTGCTGAAAGGCTCAATAAGCTACAACTCCGTTTCTGAGTGAGTGCACGCACTAACATCAGCTGCATACCAGAGCTCAATGAATGAAGCTGGAGTGATTTTGGTTTTGGATTGAAGGTTGAATAGTTTCCTATCTGTTCTCCATGATTGTGGCTAATTTGCTGGAGGTGAGGTGCAGTATTGCAGTGAAGAAATCGAAGTGTAGGTATCAATTCAGTTAATCTCCATCTATTTTTCATTTTATATACATTACTTAATGCAGCCCACACCAAGTTCCTCTATCAAACCAGGCTGCCTGTGCAACAATTGATTGGCAGCTCTGTTTCAAACAGGCCTAGTGCTGATGGAGAAGAGGGTTGGCATGATTACACAAACTTTTTTGATCCCAGTCTTTACTGAAAGTGAGTCTGTGGTGCTTCTGCTGATGAGGATCACGGTTTGCATATCATCATGGAGTGGGCAGAGGATGGCTACAGAAGGCAGTAACATTTCAGATGAATTTTCCATCCACATCCATGGTTGACAGAGTCATAAGGCGGGATTTCCCCACTTGCCCCGAAACCAGAAAATCAGCCCAAGGTCAACAGACCTTTCTATGGTCCACCCCTTGCCTGGTCCGATTCCCGTGGCTGCAGGATAGTAAAATTCACCCCACATGATTTGTTGAACTAAAAAAGGTCCTGCATAATCTACTGTACTGTTCCTTGCATTTTTCTTGGCCACTCTGCACAGTGAAGATCATGTCAATGGCTCCTCTCAATGGGCAAAAATTGCATTGTGAAAGTCCAGACTATTTTCTGTATCTTGGGAGCCTCTTCTCAACAAGGGGAAACATAGATGCTGAAATTTATCATTGCCTTCAATGCGCCTGTTCAGCTCTCGCCAATTGAGAAAGTGAGTATTTGAGGACTTTTGATTTGATTTATTATTGTCACATGTATTAGTATACAGTGAAAAGTATTATCTCTTGCGTGCTCCGCAGACAAAGCATACCATTCATAGGGAAGGAAACGAGAGAGTGCAGAATATAATGTTACAGTTATAGCTAGGGTGCAGAGAAAAATCAACTGAATGCAAGGTAGGTCCATTCAAAAGTTTGACAGCAGCGGGGAAGAAGCTGTTCTTGTGTCGGTTGATATGTGATCTCAGACTTTTGTATCTTTTTCCTGATGGAAGAAGGTAGAAGAGAGAATGTCCGGGGTACGTGGGGTCCTTAATTATGCTGTCTGCTTTGCCGAGGAAGCGGAAAGTGTAGACAGAGTGATGCGCGTTATCACACACGAGGCTTGAGATGCTCAGGAAATAAAGGCTTTTATTTGCTGTTACAATGAAGCTACTAATTATATACACGATCCCAGACTGAGGGGTCCCAGACAGAGTAGTGACCTTTATACCTCTCCCAGGAGGCGGAGCCCGACTGGGATGTACCACAATAACTATAATACAAGGTGTAACAGCCCAAACCTAACCCCAACAGCAACAAGTAGAACAACCCATCCCTAACCCCAACAGCAACATATATACATACTTGTAGTACTGGCCAGACCCTGGCTCAGTACTATCTAGTGGGAACCAACGAGGGTTCACCACATTCACCCCTCCTTTGAAGACAAAGGCCGGCGGGGTACAAAAAAACAGAATAATTTGTCATCAGTCTATAAGTTCAGACGGTCAGGGGGATCGCACCGTCGTTGTGACCTCCTCAATACCGGCGATGACACCGGAGTAGGCACTCGCGGTGGCGTTCTGCCCAAGGCGATGTCCAACTGTTCCTCCACAGTCTCACGGGCCGGTTGACCCCGAGGTGATGGCAATCCGTTGAGTTCCGACACCCCTTGAAGTGGCGACCATCCTCTGGACTCAGGCAAGCTGTACACGGGAGTAAAAGGGTTAAGTAATGGTCCTGATCCTGCCTGCGCCGTGTCCGGAGGGGAAACAATAGTTAAGGGGTTTCTCACAGGGGGTATGGGAGCGACAGGGGTTTCTACGTCCCCTGCTGGCGCCAGGTCTCGGATCGAGACCGTGTCCTCTCGCCCGTCAGGGTATGCCACATAGGCATACTGAGGGTTGGCGTGGAGGAGATGGACCTGTTCGACCAACGGGTCGGACTTGCGGGCCCTAACATGTCGCCGCAGGAGGACAGGTCCTGAGTACGTCAACCAAGACGGTAATGAGGTCCCAGAGGAAGACTTCCGAGAGAATGAAAACAGCCTCTCATGGGGAGTAGCGTTGGTTGCCGTACACAGGAGTGAGCGTATGGAATGGAGCGCATCAGGGAGCACCTCTTGCCAACGGGAGACTGGAAGGCTTTTTGACTTCAATGCCAGTAAGACAGCCTTCCAGACTGTAGCATTCTCACGTTCCACCTGTCCGTTACCCCTAGGGTTGTAGCTCGTGGTTCTACTAGAGGCAATCCCGTATGAGAGCAGGTATTGCCTCAAGTCATCGCTCATGAACGACGACCCCCTGTCGCTGTGAATGTAGCCGGGGTACCCGAACAGGGTGAAAAGATCACGGAATGCCTTGATAACCGTGGCAGCGGATGTATCGGAGCAGGGAATAACAAAAGGGAATCTCGAGTACTCATCAATGATGTTGAGGAAGTACACATTCCGATCTGTTGAGGGAAGGGGGCCCTTAAAGTCAACACTCAGTCTTTCGAAGGGACGAGTGGCCTTGACTAATTGTGCCCGGTCAGGTCGGTAAAAGTGCGGTTTGCATTCCGCGCATACCCGACAGCTTCTTGTTATGGACCTGACATCCTCCACCGAGTAGGGCAGATTGCGGGATTTTACGAAGTGGTAGAGCCGAGTGACCCCAGGATGGCATAGGTCATTATGGAGAGCCTGCAAACGGTCCTCCTGTATACTGGCGCATGTTTCACGCGAGAGGGCATCCGACGGCTCATTGAGTTTCCCTGGACGATACATGATGTCATAATTATAGATGGAGAGTTCAATTCTCCACCGCAAGATCTTGTCATTCTTGATCTTGCCCCTCTGCGTGTTGTTAAACATGAATGCCACGGACCGCTGGTCCGTGATCGGGGTGAACCGTTTTCCCGCCAAGTAATGGCGCCAATGCCTGATGGCCTCCACAATGGCCTGGGCCTCCTTTTCCACCACTGAATGCCGAATTTCGGGGCCTTGGAGGGTGCGGGAAAAAAAGGCGACGGGCCTGCCGCCTGGTTAAGTGTGGCGGCCAGGGCGAAATCAGATGCATCGCTCTCCACCTGAAAGGGGATGACTCATCAACAGCATGCATCGTAGCTTTCGCGATGTCGGCTTTTAGTTTATCAAAGGCCAATCGAGCCTCTGGTGTTCGGGGAAAAGAAGTGGACTTGATGAGCGGACGGGCTTTGTCCGCGTAATTGGGAACCCACTGTGCATAATAAGAGAAGAAGCCTAAGCATCTTCTCAGTGCTTTTGCACTAGTGGGCAGGGGAAGTTCAAAGAGGGGGCGCATACGGTCTGGATCAGGGCCAATGACCCCGTTTTCCACCACGTATCCGAGGATGGCTAAACGGCGCGTACGAAATACACACTTCTCCCTGTTGTAGGTCAGATTCAGGCGAGATGCAGTGCGTAGGAAATTCAGGAGATTTGTGTCGTGGTCCTGCTGGTCATGGCCGCAGATGGTGACGTTATCCAGGTACGGGAAGGTAGCCCGCAGCCCGTTCTGGTCCACCATTCGGTCCATAGCACGCTGGAAGACCGAGACCCCATTGGTGACACCAAAGGGAACCCTGAGAAAGTGATACAAGCGACCATCCGCCTCAAAAGCCGTGTATTGTCGGTCCTCTGGGCGAATGGGGAGTTGGTGGTAGGCAGACTTGAGGTCTATGGTGGAGAACACCCGGTACTGCGCAATCTGATTGACCATGTCAGATATGCGCGGGAGGGGATACGCATCCAGCTGCGTGTATCTATTAATGGTCTGACTATAGTCAATGACCATCCGGGGTTTGTTCCCACTCTTGACCACCACGACCTGCGCTCTCCACGGACTAGCGCTAGGTTGTATGATCCTTTCTTTGAGGAGCCGCTGAACTTCAGATCGAATGCAGATCCGATCCTCAGCACTGTAACGCCTACTCTTAGTCGCAATGGGCTTGCAGCCTGGCACAAGATTCTGGAACAGGGAGGGTGTGGTAATCTTCAGCGTCGAGAGGCTTCAGGCGGGGCGCGTTGGGCAATTTGGAGGCTGCTGTTCTCCCACTGAAAGCGGAGGGAGTGGCCCACCGTACTGTAGGGTTACACTCCTCAAGTGGACCATGAAGTTTAGTCCGAGAAGTATTGGCGCACAAAGATGCGGCAACACCAGGAGCTTGAAACGCTTGTAAACCGTGCCTTGCACCGTTAAAGTTACCACGCAACTCCCTAGCACGGTGACAGACCGGGACCTTGATGGCATCGAAATTGTCTGTTTGACAGGTTGAATCCGGAGTCCACACCGCTTCACAGCGTCCGGGTGGATAAAACTCTCAGTGCTCCCGCTGTCAAACAGACAATAAATCAAGTGGTTGTTTACCTGATTGTCCATCATAGACTTGTCGAGCCTATGAGGCTTGGCCTGGTCCAGGATGATCGACGCCACCATTGGTTCGTGAGCGCCACTGGAGGCAGCTGAGATTGACGAGGATGACCCCTGCTGGTCGTTCGCGGTCGGTGCCGACCAACATGGCCGCTCCCATAGGTCGCACGTGGGTGATGGCGCCAAACTCAGCGACCCCTGGTGGTCACGCATCTCCAACTCCGTCGACCGTAATGGCGTCGTCCTGGCCTCGCACGTGGACGAAACCCTCGACGATGCCGACGACGAAGAACCGGGCTCCGAGGAATCGCAGGCTGCACTGCTGTTCCTAGACGCATGTTTAGATCGGCAAACTTTCGAATAGTGCCCCTTCTTACCGCAGGTGGAGCACAACACAGCTTTAGCGGGACACCGTTGCCGAGTATGCTTCGCTCCCCCACAGAAGTAACACGCGGGCCGCCCGGAGCTGCTGCCATCGTCAGGCCCGAGTGTGGGCACGCCATCACGCAGCTTTTCGAACCCGAGGGACGAGGAGGGATCAGCGACTGCTCCTGCCACGTTGTGTCCACGTGGTCTTCAGGATACAATGTTAGACTTTTGGAGGCCGACTCCAACATCTCCGCCAGTTCTATCGATTTAGTGAGGTCATGATTACCTTGCTCCAGTAGTTTGAGTCGGATATAAGATGATCCAATTCCCGCCACAAACGCATCTCGAGCGAGGTCGTTCATATTCTGGTCTGCTGACACTGCTTTGCAGTTACAGCCCCTGGCTAGCTGTAGGAGCTTGTTCGCGTATTCTTCCATCGTTTCGCCGGGCTGCCGTCGTCGAGTGGCTCAGAGGTATCGAGCATGCATTTCCTTTGGCGGTTTAATGTAACGCTTCTTAAGAAGGGCGGCACGGTAGCACAGCGGTTAGCACTGCTGCTTCACAGCTCCAGGGTCCCGGGTTCGATTCCCGGTTCGGGTCACTGTCTGTGTGGAGTTTGCACGTTCTCCTCGTGTCTGCGTGGGTTTACTCCGGGTGCTCCGGTTTCCTCCCACAATCCAAAGATGTGCGGGTTAGGTTGATTGGCCAGGTTAAAAATTGCCCCTTAGAGTCCTGGGATGCGTAGGTTAGAGGGATTAGCGGGTAAATATGTGGGGGTAGGGCCTGGGTGGGATTGTGGTCGGTGCAGACTCGATGGGCCGAATGGCCTCTTTTTGCACTGTAGGGTTTCTATGATTCTATGAAGCTCGAGGGCCTTTGTATAGTCGGTGGCCGCACGGATCGTGAGGTATACGGTGTCGCTTACCCTCGCATGGAGGACCCGGAGTCTGTCATCGTCTGTGGTGACCGCTGCGGAGGCTGCCAGGTAGTCCTCAAAACATTTCAACCAGTGGTCGAAGGTGTTAGAGGCGCCCGCCGCACGTGGATCCAGTGTAAGACGTTCAGGTTTCAATATCTGCTCCATACTCTCTGTATCGTTTTTTTTTACGACGAGAGTTTACGTAACAGCAAATAAAATTGATGCGCGTTATCACACACGAGGCTTGAGATGCTCAGGAAATAAAGGCTTTTATTTGCTGTTACAATGAAGCTACTAATTATATACACGATCCCAGACTGAGGGGTCCCAGACAGAGCAGTGACCTTTATACCTCTCCCAGGAGGTGGAGCCCGACTGGGATGTACCACAATAGCTATAATACAAGGTGTAACAGCCCAACCCTAACCCCAACAGCAACAAGTAGAACAACCCATCCCTAACCCCAACAGCAACATATATACATACTTGTAGTACTGGCCAGACCCTGGCTCAGTACTATCTAGTGTGAACCAACGATGGTTCACCACACAGAGTCAATGGATGGGAGGCTGGTTTGCGTGATGGATTGGGCTACATTCATGACCTTTTGTAGTTTTTTGCGGTCTTGGGCTGAGCAGGAATCATACCAAGCTGTGATACAACCAGAAAGAATGCTTTCTATGGTGCATCTGTAAAAGTTGGTGAGAGTCGTAGCTGACATGCCAAATTTCCTTAGTCTTCAGAGAAAGTAGAGGCATTGTTGGGCTTTCTTAACTACAATGTCAGCATGGGGGGGGATCAGGACAAGTAGTTGGTGATCTGGACACCTAAAAACGTGAAGCTCTCGACCCTTTCTACTTCGTCCCCATTGATGTAGACAGGGGCATGTTCTCCTTTACGCTTCCTGAAGTCGATGATAATCGTCTTCATTTTGTTGACATTGAGGGAGAGATTATTGTTGCCGCACCAGTTCACCAGATTCTCTATCTCATTCCTGTACTCTGTCTTGTCATTGTTTGAGATCTGTCCCATTACAATGGTGTCATCAGCAAACTTGAAAATCGATTTGCAGGGGAATTTGGCCACACAGTCATGGGTGTATATGGCGTATAGTAGGGGGCTGAGAACACAGCCTTGTGGGGCACCGATGTTGAGGGTGATCATGGAGGTGTTGTTGCCTATTCTTACTGATTGTAGTCTGAGAGTTAGGAAGTTCAGGATCCAGTCACAGAGGGAGGAGCCGAAGCCCAGGCCATGGAGTTTGGAGACGAGTTTTGTGGGAATAATGGTGTTGAAGGCTGAGCTTTAGTCAATAAATAGGAGTCTGACATAGGTGTCTTTGCTATCTAGGTGTTCCAGGGTTGAGTACAGGGCCAGGGAGATGGCATCTGCTATAGACCCGTTGAGTTGGTAGGCAAACTGTAGTGGATCCAGGTAGTCCGGGAGGCTGGAATTGATTCATGTCATGACTAGCCTTTCGAAGCACTTCATAATGATGAATATCAGAGCCACCGGACGATAGTCATTGAGGCACACTACTTGGTTTGTCTTCGGTACCGGGATGATGGTCATCTTCTTAAAGCAGATAGGGACCTCAGATTGTTGTAACGAGAGGTTGAAGATATCTGCGAATACCCCCGCCAGCTGATCCACGCAGGATCTGACTACTCGTCTGGGTACCCATCTGGACCAGTCGCTTTCTGTGGGTTAGCCTTCGAGAAGGCTGCTCTGACATCTGCAATGGTGACCCCAGATACAGGTTCATCCAGGGTGGAGGGCATGCTCTCGCTGACCCTTTGCTCAAAAACTGAGGCTAGGGTCATGTTTTACTGGGCATCAGTAATCATCGTGCTCTGATATGCTTTAGAGATTTAGACAACCGTTACAGGTAGCATCTGTAAGGGCAGCACGGTAGCACAGTGGTTAGCACTGCTGCTTCACAGCTCCAGGGACCTGGGTTCGATTCCCGGCTTGGGTCACTGTCTGTGTGGAGTTTGCACATTCTCCTCGTGTCTGCGTGGGTTTCCTCCGGGTGCTCCGGTTTCCTCCCACAGTCCAAAGATGTGCGGGTTAGGTTGATTGGCTGTGCTAAAATTGCCCCTTAGTGTCTTGAGATGCGTAGGTTAGAGGGATTAGCGGGTAAATATGTAGGGATATGGGGGTAGGGCCTGGGTGGGATTGTGGTCGGTGTAGACTCGATGGGCCGAATGGCCTCTTTCTACACTGTAGATGATTCTATGATCTCAAAGCAATAGAGAAGAACCATTAGTGTGGTGCCGATGTAAAATCCTCCAAATCTGGGGGCAAAAATGGCGATATAACAGCATCACTCTCTCCCAAGCCAACATGCCCAGCATCAAGGCAGTGAGCATTCAAACCCAGCTCCAGTGGGCAGAACATATTGTTGGTATGCCTGACATGAAGCTCCCAAAGCAACTGCTCTACTTGGAACTTGGTTGGAACAGGATATTTCCATGAGGACAGAGGAAATACTTTAGAGATGCCCTCAAAACCTCCCTGTTGGCTTACCTCTTTCCATTTATTATAATTTATTGCACTTCAAAAGTTACCAAATCTGTATTGGGGTATTTTGAGATTGTGAAAGAAGCTATAGAGATGTAAATTTTGTATTTTCTATCTGATTAAAGGGGATTACAACTGTCATTGTCTGTCAGGCATTTATAAGATGGTCATCCAGCCATCAGAACAAGGCCCCTTTGAAACAGAGCTGTCAATTGCTATTTGCACACATCGCCTAATTTGATATCCTGGCACTGGATGTGGGCTGCATTCAGTAAATAATATAAAATTAAAAATAGATGAAGATTAATTAAATAGACATTTACATTTCACATTCACTGCTACTGGTATCCTGCATCACCGTTGCCTGCATACGCCACATCCAACAAGTTATCCTACACCTCTTACTTTGAAGCATTGCATCTGCATTTGCAGCGAAAGATTAGACTGAGGTCGGTCCTGGATAAAAACATGAAGATAACTTATCACTACAAAACTTCTTTGCTTCAATCTCAGATCCTGGAAATGAATTCCACAGCTTCCCAACTCCTGTATAAAGAAGTTTCTCTTAATCATTGTTCTAAATCACTTACATTTAATCTTGCCTTTATGACTCTTCATCAATTCCTGGAAGCAACCTATTTCTATCTAACTCATCCCACCTTCCATCATTTTTTTATTTCTATTGTATCACACTGGAATGTGGTTGAATATGAGGAGGAGGTGTCCTATCAGAAAGGAAACAATGTTAGAATGAGCACAGGACTGAGTCCCCTACCTTACTGTTTTAGAAACACTCTTGTCTCATTTGATTTCCTGTACTGTTGAACTTAGGCAACCACAATTGCTGACTTAGTGATTATTCGTTGTAAACCAGAAGCACAACACACTCAGCTGTGCTCACCTTGTAAATATTATTTCTGAGTCCTCTAGAGTGAAGAGGAAAGCTTCAAGAAGATGGGAAAACCAGAGCCCTTCCCTCCCTTGGCAATCTGTGTGTTTTATTTTAATATTTACTGTTCAAATAAAGTATCTCTCTTCGAGCTTTCATCGTGATTTCTGTGGTAGTGTGGCCCCTTTAAGGGGATGATCTTTTGCGACCACATGACTGGCTGGAGCCAATGCAGTATGAGAGCACGAACCTGGACCAATGGAGAGTAAGGGCGAGCATTCCTGGGCGAGCAGGCTCTGGTTGGAGACAAGGCATTGTTAGGAGAGGACCTGTATAGTTGTGCTGTCAAACCCTTCACTTAATATAGTTCTCCTTATCAATGAATCCTTTTGTTAGTTACTTGCCACATCGAGTTATTAGAGTTTCTTTGGGGGATATTTTGTCCTCTGCCCTGGACTGACTCTTGCCAGTTGAGCTGCATCACCAGTAACATTGCAATGTTTGTTGAAACCACCACATGTCTTGAATTTCATTAGTTACACTTTACAGTTTAAAGTTGGTTATTATTAGTTAGGACTGTGTCAGTCGTTGGAGACGAGTAGTCGGGGTTGGAGACTGGGATTAAAAGAGTGAGGATTATGGTTGGAATTAAACTTTAGAAAGCACTGGTTACAATGGCATTATCATCAGATGTGTCCTTTCTCATTCCATGTTTAACCTCATGCAGACCATTCACAAAACCAGCTCCTGAATCGTTTATTTGAGGAACATTCTCCGAGACCAAGTCTGATTCCCTTTGTTCATATCTCCACATTTCTCACAGTAGAAATTTTCCATACAAACATAGAGGATATAGAGGAGCAGGAGCAGGCCATTTGGCCCTTTGAGCCTGTTCTGCTATCCGTTATGATCATGGCTGATCATCCAACTCAGTAACCTGTTCCACTTTCCCCCATATCCTTTGATCCCTTTAGGCCCAGGAGCTCTATCTAACTCCCTCTTGAAAAAATCCAGGGGGCAATCTTAGTAGAGTTTGGCAAAGTATCAGGGTCTGATTGAAATTCAGTATATTCCTATCCAGAGGAACAGGCTGGTTTTCTCTCCAGATCACCTCACATTCTGTCAGAAAAAGACAAGTGGGCGGTTTCATGCTGTCATTGTTGAGGGGAGGGGCCTAAACAAGCTGCTAAAGCCTAGCTGCACTGAGAACAGGGTACTGGTTTTAAAGGGCACCATGAACAAAGTAAAAAGCAACCTCCCCGTCACCCCACCAAAGGAGGTCTCAGGGCCCACCCACCACCCGATCAGAACTCGCATTTCCCCTCTCCTTCACTCCCCCCGCTCCCTCCCACCCACCCCCCACCCCCCCCACCCCCCCACCCCCACCCCGTGCCCCCAACCCAGTGAAATCAGGTTCACTCCCATTATGGGTATGAACCTGATTGCGTTGCTGGCGAGATTTGTGATTTCCGGGTTTCGCCAGATCTTGAGCCCCTGTCACCAACCCTGCGGATGGTGAGAGTGGGCTCTAAATCTCGCCCAAGATGGTTTGAATCCAGGACATTAGTCACTGGAACAGGCAGCTTCAGGTGTTGTTCTGGTTGTATTCAGTCACCGGGCAGCTTGTCAAAGGCTGCTGATAATAACCCATCACCAGTTGCTATTAGTTAGCTTTTGTTTCTACCGTGATATCCTCACACATTCCCTCTCTCCTTGCCTTTCCTGGTCTTCGTTAGAGCTGAGGTGGGATCTTCCAGCCCCGCCCTCCACCAGGAATGATTGGTCCCACCAAAAATCAATGGACGTTTAGCTGGGCTACTGAATCTCCCCCGTGGGTCGCACTCGGCAAGGCCGGAAAATCCCCTGACCTTTCCCCAGACTGAGGTTTTCTGATTCCCATTTTACTGGCTCAGTGGAAATATTCCCTGAATTTGGGCAGAGATAGGTAGCTCATTCTCTCTACCATTTATTACCCCAATCTGTCAGCTACCACTTCCCTGCTCTGCCTTTTGTTCTCACATCTCTCCCATTTCAAAGGACGTTGATCTGTAGGTCCAGCTGAAAGCAGTTGGAGGGTGGCTGCCAGGTGATCGTCAAAACTGACAGAAAAAGCACAAGCAGCAGCAAAAAGTGGGAAAGGGGAAACCTGTGATTGGAGACTCAGAGAGCAATGCAGGAGGATCAGCAATTTGTTCATGGGAAGTGGGTGTCACTGGCTAGGCCAGCATTTCTTGCCCGTCCCTAATTGCCCTTGAACTGAGTGACTTGCTATACCATTTCAGAGGGCAGGTAAGAGTCAATCACATTGCTGTGGCTCTGGAGTTACATGTAGGCAGACCGGCTAAGGATGGCAGATTTCCTTCCCTAAAGGACATTAGTGAACCAGACAGGTTTTATGGCAATCGACAATTGTTTCATCATTAGACTTTTAATTCCAGATTTTTCTTGAACTCAAATTCCACCATCTGCCATGGTGGAGTTCAAACCCAGGTCCCCAGTGTTACGCTGGGTCTCTGGATTACTAGTCCAGCGACAATACCACTCCGTCACTGCCTCCCCCATGGGGGAGGGTCAGGGGAAGAGAAACCGTGATCAGAGGGTTACGGAGTGGAAGGGGAGGCTGATTGGGGAATCAGAATCCCCACCAATTCCCCCTGCCCGGAGAGAGAGAACAGGGAGAAAGGGGAGCTGTGATTGGGGTCTTAGTCATTGTGGGGGAGGGAAAGCTGGATTGTTGGATCAGGGAGTACGGAGTGAATGGGGAGCTTGTGATTAGAATATTCTTGGCCTCATTGTGCCAACACAGAATATTTACAGAAACTACAGAGGTAAGGAAAACACTCAGATTATTAAGAAATAACTTACTGTGGCTTAATCGAGTCATGCGGCTACAAGAGAGAAAGCCAGATCATGAGACATTGCACATCACTTCATGATGCACACTGTCTCATCAGCATATTGCACAGTTTGAATTCATCCCTCACACCACAGTGATTGGTGGATCAGTGAGCATGTGGAGGGAAAAGGAAGATGTGATTAGTGGACCAGTGAGCATGTGAGGGGAAAAGGAGATATGATTGGTGGATCAGTGAGCACTGAGGGGATGTGGATGTGGTAATTGGCCGTTTAACAAGCATGCATGAGGGCTGGGAAAAGGAATTCCAGTATTTTGGATTCATCTATGGGAATGTTGAACACTCAAAGGAAGTTCCTCATTTCAATAACCTACTCTGGGAGTCAGATTCTGCTCCCATGCCAAATGTGCAGCACTCTATTACAACCTTTCAAAGCTTTTCATTTCTATGTTGCTGTATATTTCTGGACATTTAGTGATGACATTATCAGTAAAACTGAATTTGTGGCAATGACAGAGCTTGACAGCGAGTAAGAGCTGAATCATCCTCACAGGAATGCAGCCATTGACCTTCCTGCCATTTATCAAAGCATATACTAAAAAACGGATACTGTGGACGCTGGGGATCGGAAATAAGAACAGAAAGTGCTTGAAATACTCTGCCGGTCTGGCAGCTTCTGTGGAGAGAGAGTTAATGGCCTTAATTTTCGCAAAAAATGTCATTTTGGGCGAGAAAACAGGTGAGAATCAAAGTGCAATCATCCCACATGCGGTCATTTTCTGGGAGACTGGGGAGTTTTGTGTTGCTTCTGCGAGGGACAGCATAAACACACTGGTGAACCCGGCTGCAAAGCTCTCGGGCACCATATTGAAAGGGTGCCCTGATTTCTCAGTGCACTGGAAGAACCCTTCCCTCCCCCCAGGGAGATGGGCACCGCGCCAGCACCTCCATCAGCAGCATGTTTCCCCACCCCCTCCCCAACATGGATCTCCTGCAATGGGGTCCTCCCAATGGGTCCCCCTTCATGAACTGTGCCTGACATGCCCCCCCTTCAAAGGACCTCTCTTCATAGCCACCCCATCACAGCCTGCCTGTTATGCTCCAGCCCTTCATGACCCCACTTAGGCTCCACCCCCACTCAGTTCCCACTCCTACTCAGGCCCCAGTTCTTTGGCATTGCCCTGGCACATGGCAGTGCCCATCCGACACTGTCAGTGTGCCAGGTGCGCACTGTCCAGCCATGTCCCCAACCACCCGGGGTTTCAATGGACTCCGAGCCTCCAATGTGGTCTTCGTGCCTGGTCTCCGCTAGTGGAGACCAGTACAGATTTTCACTGGGTTGTCACTACACCCAAGGGCTGGCAGACCCCAGGAACTGGGAGAATCCGGCGTTGAACGGGCTAAGCATGTTTAGATGCTACTTTAAATATGTTAATCAGCCCCAAGGGTATGATCCGGTTTGCGTCAGTAGAAATGGTCCAGGATGATTGCAAACTGTTTGGTGCCAAGTGCAAAATCTGTTGTGAGGCTGGTATGCAATTTTCCGGGATTGGCGCAAGCTACGCGATCTGCCCTTGGCACATCAAGACTGGAAAATCGTGGCCAATGTTTCTTCGGAACTGAAGAGAGATAGAAATATGATGCACCTTGCTCTCATGACTACATGTCCATTCTTGGCCAACTGCAATGCTCCAGTGAAGAGCAATGCTAGCTGGAGGAACAACATCCCACCTGGGCACTTTGCAGCCTTTTGGATTCAATGCTGAGTTCAGCAACTACTTGTGACCTTTCTCCTCCATCTTAAACTCCACTTTCTCTCTTTTTTTTAATATTCCAAACTTATGTTGCCTCAATGCAAACCCTCCTCCCCCCTCACCCCAGACTATACATTTTTGTTCTTAAAGTTACTACTTTTTGTTGCAGTTTCTACATTCTCCCTCCTTTCAGTTCTGGCAAAGAGACTCAAAATGGTGACACAATGGCACAGTGGTTAGCACTGCTACATCACAGCGCCAGGGACCTGCATTTGATTCCGGACTTGGGTGACTGTGTGGAGTTTGCACATTCTTTTCATGGCTCTGGTTTCCTCCTTCAGTCCAAAGATGTGCAGGTTAGGTGGATTGGCCTGCTAAATTGCCCCTTAATGTCCAAAGATGTGTTCGGGGAATTAGTGGGGAAAGATGTGGGGTTATGGGGATAGGGTCTGGGTGAGATGCTCTATCGGAGAGTTGGTGCAGACTCGCTGGACCGAATGGCTTCCTTCTGTACTGTAGGGTTTCTATGATTAACTTTTTTTCCCTCTGAATAGATGCTGCCAGGCCTGCTGAGCTTTTCCAACATCCTTTGTTCTTATTAAAAAGGTTAAAAATAGAGGCTTTACACCTCTTGCAATTGCAGAGGAAGGTGCTATGGGAAGGGGATGAGGAATTGGTGGTAATGGAGGCATGGACCAGGGTGTTGCGAAGGGATCAGTCCTTTGGAATGCTGATGAGAGAGGATGATGTGTTTGGTTTTGTGACTTCACAAGTGGAGATGGCAGGAATGGCAGAAGATGATCCTTTGGATGTAGATAATGGTGGGGTGACAAGTAGGAATCCTATCGCAGTTCTGGGAAAGGATGGGAATGGAAGTGTGGGAATAGGTCGGACATAGGAGAGGGCCCTGTTAACCAGTGTGGGGTGGGGATGGGGCGGAGAGGGCTGGCAATCCTTAGTTGAGGAAAAAGGATGGTAGTATGAGCAGAACAGATGTGATGGAGACAGAGAAACAGGGAGAATGGAATGGCGTCCTTACAGGAAACAGGGTGTGAGGAAGTTCAGTCCAGAATGCTCTGAGTATCAATGGGCTTATAATGAATATTTGTTGACAGCCCTATTCCCATAAATGGATACAGAGGAGTTGAGGTATGGAAAGGATGTGCCCATGGCGGACCATGTGAAGGTGTGAAAAGGGAGGAAATTAAAAGCAATGGTGGAATTTTTCAGTTATGAGCGAGAGCGGGAAATGGCACCAATCCAGCCATCAATGATAAAGAGTTGGGGGAGGATACTTGAGTCGGACTGGAATGAGGAATGTTCCACATAACCCACAGCAACACCTTTTATTGAGAGGAAGTGAGGTGAGTAAAAGGAGGTTGCCACCATTCTGCATAGCTCAGGAAAAAGACAATGAAAATGAATAAACAGCTCTTAAAGCAGCTGAAATGCCCTTGCAGCAATTCAATTTGCACAAGAGCTCTAGCTATTGGCCTTGGATTGTACACTTCTCTGAAAAGACCTGTGCTAGTTGGAAGGACATGTTTATCCTGTGGCCCCTGTGTCTGTGTAACATTTGCTGCAGAGAAAGAATAACCTCCTTTGCAATTTGACAGAGATAGAAGGTGAATGCAGTGCAAAGAATTGTGTGTCTGCATCGTGAGCTCTCGGCTGTAATTGAAACTCCAACAATGGGTAGAACAGGATGCTCAGAAAACAACTTCAAATATTTGCACGTAAACAGAGAAACAGAGAAACATAGAAAACTACAGGACAAAACAAGCCCTTCGGCCCCACAAGTTGTGCCGAACATATCCCTACCTTTTACGCCTACCTATAACCCTCCATCCTATTAAGTCCCATGTACTCATCCAGGAGTCTCTTAAAAGACCCTATTGAGTTTGCTGCCACCACCACTGATGGCAGCCGATTCCACTCGCCCACCACCCTCTGTGTGAAAAACTTCCCCCTAACATTTCCCCTGTACCTACACCCCAGCACCTTAAACCTGTGTCCTCTCGTAGCAGCCATTTCCACCCTGGGAAAAAGCCTCTGAGTGTCCACCCGATCTATGCCTCTCAACATCTTATACACCTCTATTAGGTCTCCTCTCATCCTACGTCTCTCCAAGGAGAAAAGACCGAGCTCCCTCAGCCTATCCTCATAAGGCATGCCACTCAATCCAGGCAACATCCTTGTAAATTGCCTCTGCACCCTTTCAATCTTTTCCACATCCTTCCTGTAATGAGGCGGCCAGAACTGAGCACAGTACTCCAAGTGGGGTCTGACAAGGGTCTTATATAGCTGCATCATTATCCCCGGACTCCTAAACTCAATCCCTCGATTGATAAAGGCCAGCACACCATACGCCTTCTTAACCACCTCCTCCACCTGCGGGGCCGATTTTAGAGTCCTATGGACCCGGACCCCAAGGTCCTTCTGATCCTCCACAGTACTAAGAGTCTTTCCCTTTATATTGTACTCCTTCATCCCATTTGACCTGCCAAAATGGACCACTACGCATTTATCTGGGTTGAATCCATCTGCCACTTCTCCACCCAGTCTTGCATCCTACCTATGTCCCTCTGTAACTTCTGACATCCCTCCAGACTATCCACAATCCCACCAACCTTCGTGTCGTCGGCAAACTTACCAACCCATCCCTCCACTTCCTCATCCAGGTCATTTATGAAAATGACAAACAGCAAGGGTCCCAGAACAGATCCCTGGGGCACACCACTGGTGACCGACCTCCATTTAGAAAAAGACCCATCTATACACACTCTCTGCCTCCTTTGGGCAAACACAGTAAGAAGTTTAACAACACCAGGTTAAAGTCCAACAGGTTTATTTGGTAGCAAAAGCCACACAAGGGCAGTTCTGGATCCACAGGGCAGCAGGCCCTTGGATCCCATGCCCTCTCACTTTTTCTAGAAGCCTTGCATGGGGGACCTTATCGAACGCCTTGCTAAAATCCATATAAACCACATCTACCGCTTTCCCTTTGTCAATGTGTTTAGTCACATTTTCGAAGAACTCCACCAGGCTCGTAAGGCACGATCTGCCTTTGACAAAGCCATGCTGAGTATTCTTGAGCATACTAAACCTCTCTAAATGCTCATAAATCTTGTCCCTCAGGATCTTCTCCATCAACTTACCAACCACTGAGGTTAGACTCACCGGTCGGTAATTTCCTGGGCTATCCCTATTCCCCTTCTTGAAAATAGGAACTACATCCGCAATCCTCCAATCCTCCGGCACCTCTCCCGTCTCCATCGACGACGCAAAGATCATCGCCAGAGGCTCTGCAATCTCTTCCCTCGCCTCCCATGGTAACCCGGGATACATCCCATCCGGACCCGGTGACTTATCTATCTTGATGCCATTCAAAGATTCCAGCACAACCTCTTTGTTAAAGTCCACATACTCAATCTTTTCAGTCCACCGCAAGCCCACAGTATATCCACCCATGTCCTTCTCCTCTGTGAAAACCGAGGCAAAATACTCATTGAGCACCTCTGCCATTTCTACTGGTTCCGTACTGATTTTCCCGCCTTCACCTTTTATAGGCCCTATTCCTTCACATCTCATCCTTTTACTCTTCACATATTTATAGAACGCCTTAGGGTTTTCCTTAATTCTACTTGCCAAGGCCTTCTCGTGACCCCTTCTGGCTCTCCTAATTTCCTTCTTTAGTCCCTTCCTACAAGCCGTATACTCATCTAGATCCCTATCTTTGCCAAGCTCTCTGAACCTTTTGTACGCTTTCCTTTTCTTCTCGACTAGGTCCCGCACAGCTTTCGTGCACCACGGTTCCTTTAACCTACCAACTCCTCCCTGTCTGCTCGGAACATTGTCCTGTAGAACCCTAGACAGACATTCCTTGAAAAACTGCCACCTCTCTTCAGTAGATTTCCCCGAGAATACCTCCTTCCAATTTACTCCTCTAATTTGCCGCCTTATGTCTTCATATTTCCCCTTACTCCATATAAATGCTTTCCTAGCTTGCCTGATCCTCTCTTTTTCCAATGCAAGCATAAAGGAGATAGAGTTATGATCGCTATCCCCAAGATGCTCTCCCACTGAAAGATCTGACACCTGTCCAGGTTCATTGGTCAGTATCAGATCAAGTACAGCCTCTCCTCTTGTAGGCTTGACCACATGCTGTGTCAGGAAACCCTCCTGAACACACCTAACGAACTCCTCCCCATCCAATCCCCTTACCCGAGGGATATTCCAATCTATGTTTGGGAAATTGAAGTCTCCCATCACAACAGCTCTGCTATTATTGCAACTCTCCAGGATCTATTTCCCTATCTGCTCCTCCACCTCCCTGTCACTATTGGGCATCTCTCAATCAATGGCAAAGTGCAGGCACCAGGTATTCCTATCAGCAAAGAGGAACAAAGAACAAAGAACAATACAGCACAGGAACAGGCCCTTCGGCCCTCCAAGCCTGCACCGATCATGTGTTCCTAACTAGACCATCCGCTTGTATCCCTCTATTCCCAGTCTGTTTATGTGGCTATCTCGATAAGTCTTAAATGATCCCAGCGTGTCTGCCTCAACCACCTTGCCTGGTAGTGCATTCCAGGCCCCCACCACCCTCTGTGTAAAATATGTCCCCCGCATGTCTGTATTGAACCTTGCCCCCCTTACCTTGAACTTGTGACCCCTTGTGTTTGTCATTTCTGACCTGGGAAAAAGCTTCCAACTGTTCACCCTATCTATGCCCTTCATAATTTTATAAACTTCTATTAGGTCGCCCCTCAACCTCCGTCTTTCCAGGGAGAACAACCCTAGTTGACTCAATCTCTCCTCATCGCTAATACCCTCCATACCAGGCAACATCCTGGTAAACCTTTTCTGCACTCTCTCCAAAGCCTCCACGTCCTTCTGGTAGTGTGGCGACCAGAACTGGACACAGTATTCCAAATGTGGCCTAACCAACGTTCTATATAACTGCAACATCATATGCCAACTTTTATACTCTATGCCCTGTCCAATAAAGGCAAGCATGCCATATGCCTTCTTCACCACCCTCTCCACCTGTGCTGCCACCTTTAAGGATCTGTGGACTTGCACACCCAGATCCCTCCGTGTGTCTATTCTCCTGATGGTTCTGCCATTTATTGTATAGCTCCCCCCTGCATTAGATCAACCAAAATGCATCACTTCGCATTTATCTGGATTAAATTCCATTTGCCATTTCTCCGCCCAATTTTCCAGCCTATCTATATCCTGCTGTATACTCTGACAATGTTCATCACTATCCACAACTCCAGCAATCTTTGTGTCGTCCGCAAACTTACTAATCAGACCAGCTACATGTTCTTCCAAATCATTTATATATATCACAAACAGCAGAGGTCCCAGTACAGAGCCCTGCGGAACACCACTAGTCACCGACCTCCAATCAGAAAAAGACCCCTTCACTGCTACCCACTGTCTTCTATGGCCAAGCCAGTTCCGTACCCTTCTAGCTAGTTCACCTTTGATCCCGTGAGATTTAACCTTTTGCACCCGCCTGCCATGAGGGACCTTGTCAAATGCTTTACTAAAATCCATGTAGATGACACCCACGGCCCTTTCCTCGTCAATCATTTTTGTCACCTCCTCAAAAAACTCAACCAAATTTGTGAGGCATGACCTCCCTCGTACAAAACCATGTTGTCTATCGCTAATGAGATTATTCAGTTCTAAATGTGTATCGATCCTATCTCTAAGAATCTTCTCCAACAATTTCCCTACCACAAACGTCAAGCTCACTGGCCTATAATTACCCAGGTTATCCTTGCTACCCTTCTTAAATAACGGGACCACATTTGCTATCCTCCAATCCTCTGGGACCTCACCTGTGTCCAAAGAAGAAACAAAGATTTCTGTTAGAGGCCCAGCGATTTCATCTCTTGTCTCTCTCAGTAATCTCGAACAGATGCCATCTGGCCCTGGGGATTTGTCTACCTTAATGCTTCCTAAAACACCTAACACTTCCTCCCTTGTAATTGAGATTTGTTCTAACGGGTCTACACATCCCTCTGAGACACTACCAATCTCTCCAGGTGTAAGCCACAGTGACCAGGTCACTGGCACACAGTCAGGCTCTGTGGCCAGGAAAGGAAAGAGAGGGGTTAGGAGAGCAATAATGGTGGGGGATGCGTTGGTTAGAGGCACGGACAGGCGATTCTGTGGGTGTGAACAGGACTCCAGGATGGTAGTCTGCCTACCTGGTGCTGGGGTACTGGATGTCTCCGAGCGGATAGGAGGCATATTAAAAGGGGAGGATAAAGAAACGGATGTCATTGTACACATTGGTGCAAATGACGTAGATAGGAAGAGCAGGGGAATCCTACGAGAGCAATTCAGGGAGTTGGGAAATAGGCTAAAAATTAGGGCCTCCAGGGTGGCAATCTCTGGGCTGCTCCCAATGCCTAGGGCCAGTGAGGCTAGGAATAGGGAGATAGTACAATTGAACGCTTGGCTAAAGGACAGGTCCAGGAGGGAGAGCTTCATATTCCTGGATCACTGGGAAGTTTTCAAGAGGGTAGGGCACCTGTACAAGAAGGGCGGGTCACAACTAAATTGGAAGGGCACGAATATCCTGGCTGGGAGCTTTGCTGGTGCAGTTCGGGTGGGTTTAAACTAATATGGCAGGGGGGTGGGGATCAAAAAATTATGTCTACAAGTGTAGAGGCTGGGGATGAGCTTGAGGCCAGGACAAGGCTGGCAAAGAAGAAGAGCACTCTGGGGGAGTATGACCTCACTGGGCCGGGAGGTCTGGAGTGCATCTACTTCAATGCAAGGAGCGTAGCAGGTAAAACAGATGAACTTAGGGCCTTGATGCTTACGAGGAATTTGGATGTGGTTGCGGTGACAGAGACTTGGTTGAAAGAGGGACAGGACTGGCAACTGAATATTCCGGGGTACAAGTGTTTTAGGCGAGACAGAGGAGGGGCCAAAAGAGGTGGGGGTGGAGCAGTATTATAGAAACTATAGAAACCCGACAGTGCAGAAGGAGGCCATTCGGCCCATCGAGTCTGCACCGACCACAATCCCACCCAGGCCCTACCCCCTCATATTTACCCGCTAATCCCGCCAACCTACGCATCTCAGGACTCCAAGGGGCAATTTTTTTTTTAACCTGGCCAATCAACCTAACCCGCACATCTTTGGACTGTTAGAGAGCATATTACAGCGGTGCAGAGGGAGGACAATTCAGAGGGGTCGTGTAACGAGTCACTGTGGGTGGAGCTCAGAAACAGGAAGGGCGCAGTAATTATGTTGGGGTTATACTACAGGCCCCCCAACAGCCCAAGGGAAGTGGAAGGACGGATATGTCAGGAGATAATGGATAGGTGCAGGAAAAATAAGGTTGTTGTAGTGGGAGACTTCAATTTCCCTGGTATAGACTGGAAATCACATTGGGCTGGGAGTCTGAATGGGGAGGCATTTGTAAAATGCGTACAGGAAGGTTCTTTGGAACAATATGTAGATAGCCCGACGAGAGAGGGGGCTATACTGGACCTAGCACTGGGGAATGAGCCCGGTCAGGTCTTCAAAGTTTCGGTAGGGGAACATGTGGCAAATAGTGACCACAATTCTGTTAGCTTTAGGATAGTGATGGAAAAGGATGAGTGGTGTCCCAAGAGTAAGGTGTTGGATTGGGGGAAGGCTAACTTTAGTGCGATTAGACAGAAATTGGCAGCTGTTGATTGGGAGAGGCTGTTTGAGGGTAAATCCACATCTGGCATGTGGGAGTCTTTTAAGGAACAGTTGTTAGGGCTGCAGGATAGGCATGTGCCTGTAAAAAAGAAGGATAGGAAGGGTAGGATTCGAGAACCGTGGATAACCAGGGAAATTGAGGGATTGGTCAAAAAGAAAAGAGAGGCGTACATTAGGTCCAGGCAGCTAAAAACGGAGGGAGCTCTGGAGGAATACAAAGAAAGTAGGACAGAACTCAAACGAGGAATTAGAAGGGCAAAAAGGGGTCACAAAATGTCCTTGGCAGACAGGATTAAGGAGAATCCCAAGGCATTTTATTCATACGTTAGGAACAAAATGGTTGTCAGGGAAAAAATCGGACCTCTCAGGGACAAAAGTGGGGAATTATGCTTAGAGCCCAAAGAAGTAGGGGAGATCCTAAATGAATACTTTGCGTCGGTATTCACAAAGGAGAGGGATGTGTTGACTGGGAGTGTCTCGGAGGGGAGTGCTGACCTGTTAGAGAAAATCTCCATTACAAGGGAGGAAGTGTTAGGTTTTTTAGGGAATATAAAGACTGACAAATCCCCAGGGCCTGACGGAATCTATCCAAGGCTGCTCAGGGAGACGAGAGATGAAATCGCTGGGCCTCTGACGCAAATCTTTGTCTCGTCACTGGACACAGGTGAGGTCCCAGAGGATTGGAGGATAGCTAATGTGGTCCCGTTATTTAAGAAGGGTAGGAAGGATAACCCGGGTAATTATAGGCCAGTGAGCTTGACGTCCATGGTAGGGAAGTTGTTGGAGAGGATTCTTAGAGATAGGATGTATGCGCATTTAGAAAGGAATAAACTCATTAACGATAGTCAGCATGGTTTTGTGAGAGGGAGGTCATGCCTCACTAACCTGGTGGAGTTTTTTGAAGAAGTGACTAGAATGGTTGATGAGGGAAGAGCCGTGGATGTCGTCTATATGGACTTTAGTAAAGCGTTTGACAAAGTCCCTCATGGTAGGTTGGTGCAAAAGGTTGGATCTCATGGGATAAAGGGGGAGGTGGCTTGGTCACAGAGGACCAGAGGGTGGTAGTGAAAGGGTCTTTTTCCGGCTGGATGCCTGTGACTAGTGGTGTTCCGCAGGGCTCTGTATTGGGACCTCTGCTGTTTGTGATTGATATAAACGACCTGGAAGAAGGTGTAACTGGGGTGATCAGTAAGTTTGCAGACGACACGAAAATGGCTGGACTTGCAGATAGTGAGGAACATTATCAGAGGCTACAGAAGGATATAGATAGGCTGGAAATTTGGGCAAAGAAATGGCAGATGGAGTTCAATCCAGATAAATGCGAAGTGATGCATTTTGGTAGAACTAAGGTAGGGGGGAGCTATACGATAAATGGCAGAACCATAAAGGGTGTAGATACGCAGAGGGACCTGGGTGTGCAAGTCCACAGATCCTTGAAGGTGACGTCACAGGTGGAGAAGGTACTGAATAAGGCATATGGCATGCTTGTCTTTATAGGACAGGGCATAGAGTATAAAAGTTGGGGTCTGATGTTGCAGTTGTATAGAACGTTGGTTCGGCCGCATTTGGAATACTGCGCCCAGTTCTGGTCGCCCCACTACCAGAAGGACATGGAGGCTTTAGAGAGAGTGCAGAGGAGGTTTACCAGGATGTTGCCTGGTATGGAAGGGCTTAGTTATGAGGAGAGATTGGGTAAACTGGGGTTGTTCTCACTGGAAAGACGGAGGATGATGGGTGACCTAATAGAGGTGTGTAAAATTATGAAAGGGTAAATGGTGGGAAGCTTTTTCCCAGATCGGTGGTGACATTCACGATAGTTTCAAGGTGAGGGGGTGGAGGTTTAACACGGATATCAGAAGGACGTATTTTACACAGAGGGTGGTGGGGGCCTGGAATGCGCTGCCGGGCAAGGTGGTGGAGGCAGACACACTGGGAACGTTTAAGACTTATCTAGATAGCCACATGAATGGAGTGGGAATGGAGGGATAAAAAAGAATGGTCTAGTTTGGACCAAGGAGCGGCGCGGGCTTGGAGGGCCGAAGGGCCTGTTCCTGTGCTGTATTGTTCTTTGTTCTTTGTTCTAATCAACGTGTCCCTCTCCTTCGTGAATACTGATGCAATTCTCTCTCCCTTCAGCCTTTCATAATAAATTGTGAAATCTATTAAATGACATTTCAGCAGTTGAAATTCTAAGGAATATTCGGCCAACGTCTGCATTTTTAACAATTCTGGATGAGAATGATAATCAGGAATACTTCAGACAGACGACAGGTCTGGAATCCAGTCAGACAACACAATTCTGGCATTAACATCAAACATGCAGTGATCCTCTCTGATCAGTCACAGTAACTTGATGTGAAGGGGTTGGAGAGCCGTGACAGAGTCACAATGGGAAACTGGTGTTAGATAGAGCTCGGCAGATTCCACTGGCTATTGACCAGCCAATCATCATCTGGTCAAGACCTCCCCTCAGCAGTGACAATAACTCTCGAATGCATCCAATCAATTCCAGGCAGATTCAAAAGCTATCCGTTTGTGACAAAATGGTGTCAGAGCTCTCATGTTCTGTTATTCTGGTCTTTAGCAGTGTTTATTGGTGCAATGCTGTTATCATGAGCAGAATGGGGATTTCAATTTTTCCAGCCCATATTGAGTACTATAAGGTGCACCATGTTGATGGGTTTCACACAGCTACTCGTCGGTACCCATTCCTCCGAACCAGTATCAAAAGTTGCAGGTTGTAAGTCTAACTCTGTCAGAGATATTAAATTTAGGCTGATGCAAAACAAATTCACTGCATGTGAATGAAGCCCATTACGTTAACTTCACCTGGCATTTTCCTTGAAGATAAAAATCTCAGGCCACAATTTCCCCCCAAAATATCAAGTGTCATAACAGAGGGAATACAGGAGTGATCTGCGCTAGTCTGTGCACCACGATCCAGACTGCAATTATCCCACACTTAACGCACTGAAAGAACTCCACTGAAAAACACAGCAGTATGGAGTCCTCCAGGCATGTGACTCATCCAAAATGGCTCACAGCTGTACAATGTTAACAAGGGGGAGCTGCATTTAAACTTTCCCGTTTCACTCACAGCCAGTCACGCCAGGAAGTTGGCAGACCAGCTCCGTGCTTTATGGCGGCAGATCTTGGAAGTCTTCCAGATGCAGGGGAGGAGGGGCGCACTACCTGTCAGTGCCCGCAGCCTGACACTGAGGACTGGCCCCCAATGCCACAAGAAAACGAACGGCATCATTCGACCTGCAAGGGTGACCCAATCCTGACATCGATCCCATCTGTCACACATGGAATGCCCACATCAATTCTCTCCCTGACACCCAGCAGCAGCGATGGTGGGGCATGCAAAACCAGAGAACTTCGGCCTAGGTTTATTGGGCAACAGGAAATAGAATGGGCAAACAATTGGAAGATGGAATTTAAGAGGAAGAAGTGCATGGTGATATATTTTGGCAGAAAGGACAGGGAGCGACAATATAGACTTAATGGCAATGGGACCGATGAGCATTTGAATGTGGCAGGACATATTGAGAGAGTAGCTCATAACATGCGATCTTGGGTTTCATAAGTAGGGGTATAGTGTAAATGTTGCTGACAGTAGCTCATCATACAGTGACTAGGGGACACAGCTTTAGAGTTTTAGGCAAGAAATGCAGGGGAGATGTGTCGAGAAATATATTTACGTCATGATTAGTAATGACCCTAAAATCTTTGTTTAAGAGGGTAGTGGAAGCAGAGATGGTCGATAATTTTAAAATTAAATTGGATGGGCGCTTAAAGAAAATAAACATGCAGGGGTTCAAGGACAGAGTACAAGAATGGAACAGACTGGATTCTTTACAGAGAGCCAACAGGGACTCAATGGACAGAAAGGCCTCCTTATGTGTTGTTATGCCTCTGAGACCTTTCTTGGTTAAATCACCAACATGTGAGCTGTGTTCCACTTGAGTGAAGTGTTCTTTTTTCAGCAGGTGCCTTCATTCTAAGGGTTGGGTCCAACCTACCTTCCATAAATACCCATTTTATTTTTTTTCATTAATTCATTGGATGTGGGTGTCACTGGCTGGATCAACATTTATTGCCCATCCCTAATTGCCCTTGAACTGAGTGGCTTGCTGGGCCATTGCAGTAGGCATATATGAGTCAAACATGTTGCTGTCGGCTTGGAGTCTCATGTAGGCCAGATCATGAGAGGATGGCAGATTTTCTTCCCGAAAGGACATTAGCGAACCAGATGGGTTTTTACGACGATAATTCATTCCTGATTCTAGAATTTTTTAATTTAATTCAAATTTCACCATCTGCTGAGGTGGGATTTGAACCCAGGTCCCCAGAGCATTACCCTGGGTTTCTAGATTACTAGTTCAGAGACAATACCACTACACCACTGCCTCCCCGAAAAGCACTGTCTCTCCAACTTTGAACAGAATCCCCCCTGAGAGGTAGGTTACTTGCTGGCCTTCTGGATTCCTGGAGTGTTCAAAGCTAGAAATCATTGTTTTTGCTTCTGTAACGTAGGTGCAGCAGAATAAAACCTATACCAGGCCACAGATCTGACAGTAGCACCACATATCCCATCAAATATTATGTATTTTTCAGTAGCAAGGCCAACATTTACTTCCCATTCCTACTTGCCCTTGAAAGATGCTACTGGGCTTTTTTTTCTTGAACCACCGCAATCCGTGTCCATTCTCTACTGTTGCTTTGTCCCTTTGGTTTCCTTTTCAACTTCTTCATACTTTTTATTTCCAGTCTTACCTTATCAATCTGGCATTTGTCATATTCTCTTTTTTCTGCTTCATCCCACTCTCTAACTGCATCATTCAGGGAACTCTGGCTTTGGGTGCCCTCCCTTTCTTCCGTGTGGGAATGTAACTGGACTTCTCCAAGCCAACCCTCTCTTTAAAGACCACCCATTGCTTCAGCACATTTCAGCCCGTCAGTCTTCGACTCCAATTTACCCTGACAGATCCCTCCTCAACTCTTAAAAATTAACTCTCGACCAATTATGTATGTTTATTCTACATTGCCTCTTGTCCTCCATAATGATTTTATTTTTGTCACTATTCCTGGGATGCTCTCCCATTATGACACTATCCACTTGACCCACATCATTTCCCACAACTAGATTCAGTAATGCTTCTCCTTCGGCAGGAAACACACTGACCAAGGAAAGTTTCCTGCTGGCACTTCAGAAATTTCTCCTCTTCCTGCCATCTCCACAACCATTGCCCCTTTCAATATTGGGGTAAAGATTCCTATTATCACTATTGTTCTTGAACCTTTCTGCAATTTCCCAGCAAATTTGCTCCTCTATCTCCTTCCTTCGATTTCATGGCTTACAAAGTCCTCCAGTGTGCTTGGCCACATGCCTTTGAGGTGTCATCACCCACACCAATGTCCAATATTGAATATTAGTTTGGGAGTGTCCCACAGGGTGGATTCCCGCAGTCCCTTAAATTCCTACACTTTTAGCTGGCCACTCACTGGCCACTCTGAACTTCATCTAGTCCTGGGGTGGCCACCTCCTGGAGTCTAGAAAAATCCAAGAAAAATACATTGCAGTAAATTCACCTGCCCCTCAACTCAGGAACCCTCAGTCTGAGTTTGAGCAGCTACAGGCACTTGCTGCAAACATGGGCCTCCAAGAAACATGAAGCCTCCTGAAGTTCCCACACGGCATACAAATTGTCAGCTATGAGTCAGAGCTGTCACTTAATTTTAGTTTGAAATTTAAATTAAACTCCATAGACATGAGGAACAAAACTTTCATGGTATGGCCAGTTAGATCAACACTCCATTGTTTTTAGACTTAAATTCGTCCAGAAATCCACATTTCTCACCTGTCTTTCTGATTCAGGCCTGGTGTGAAATGTTTAGCATACTAGTTCCTGGAACTCTTCTGTACTGGGTAGCAGCATCAGGGGAAGTGAAGCACACTCCCTCTGGCAGCACTAGCTGCTGTAAAGCAGGTAAGTTTAAAGGCCCCAGCCACTTTAACAATCAGGGAGAAGGTAAGTGTGTAAGGTAAGTCGGTAGGATGAGAGGTCAGGGGTTGGGTTGGATGGGTCAGGTGGTCAGTCGAGAATGGGCAGAGTAGTTGGGCGGTAGTTTGGGGAGCAGGGGTGTAGTCAGGGCAGTGCGGGGAGAGGGGGGTTTCTTGGAGGGGAAGGGGCAAAGGCAAGGTAGTTGGGGGATCGGGAGGGTAATCGAGGGTTGTGGGGAAAGTCAGCGATAGAAAGATAGTCAGAGGGAGTCAGGAGCATAGTCGGAGGGTGGGGGATGGTTTAGGGTAGTCAGGCATCAGGAGGATAGTCTAGATGGGTGGGGTGAAGGGTGGTTGGTGAGTCCAGTGGGTGGGGTGAAAGGGTCATTAATCTGGTTACCCAGGAGTTGTAATCCTTCTAATCTTTCGTGGCTAACTATTCTGCGAACAGAGTTAGAACTGTTAAGAGTCTCTGATTTAAATCAGATTATCAGATGGTTCCCAGTACAGGGTAACTGCATCAGAACTTGAATTTTCCAGGAAATTCCCATGCAGTCCTTGCTTTGAGATTTCAGGGGATCGTCAGCACATCGTCCGGGTGACCTCCCGGGTACAATCCACCTGGATATGACCCACTTGAAATTGGAAGTTCAGGGTAATTCATATAATTGCTGTTAAATAGATCTAAACTGTACTACACTACTTCGTTATTCAATCTTCAATGCAAACTACTCAAAACTAATTATTTACTCAAGCATAATAAGACTCATTGAGATACTAAACACAAAGAACCTAGAAATTTAACTACTTCACCTAGCTACTGATCTTAGAACCTTTGAGTTCTACAGCTCATAGAATGAGTCATTGAACCTTGCAATACACAGAGAATATTCAGCTCATCCCGTCTGTCTGGAAGATTGATTAAGCTATCCAATTAATTCCACGCTCCTGTTCTTTCCCTTCAACCCTGGAAATATTTTCCCTTCAAATATTTTTCCAATTCCTTGTTGAAAGACCATTTTTAACCAGTTTCCACTATCCTTTCAGACAATGCAATCGAGATAATAGCAACTTGCTGTGTAAACCTTTTTCCCTACATGTTGTGATTGGTCCTTTCCCTAATTACCTTAGATCCTACGGTTAACAAAATAGTTTTTCCTTACTTAGTCAAACAAAATCCTTCATGATTTTGAACATGTCTGTCAAATCTCTACTTATGATGTGGAGATGCCGGCATTGGACTGGGGTAAACACAGTAAGAAGTTTAACAACACCAGGTTAAAGTCCAACAGGTTTATTTGGTAGCAAATGCCACTAGCTTTCGGAGCGCTGCCCCTTCGTCAGGTGGAGTGGAGAAATGCTCACAAGCAGGGCATACAGAGACACAAAGAGCTTGTCATTTTAACACATGAACCGCACAAGTGCCAGACAATTACCATCTTCAGCAAGAGAGAGTCTGATCACCTCTTCTTGACATCCAGAATAGCAAGACAGAATGGTAACAGCACAGAACCAAGCCATTTGGCCCATCATGTTCATGCTGACTCTCTAAAGCAGCAGTTCACCTAATGCCACTCTCCCACAATCTCCTATAGCTACTTCCTTTTCAGGTAATAATCTAATTCCCTCTTGAATGCCTTGATTGACTCTGTCTCCACCATACACGCGGGCAGTGCATTCCAGATTCTAACCATTTGCTGCATGAGGACGCCAACTTATTTAAAGAAGAATACACTTGCATTGGAGGCAGCAAAAGTTCATTCGGCTGAATCCTGCTCCACCCCCTCTTAGACAGTATGAGATCCATCACATTTCCCCCTCTTTAACTCTGAAGAAGAGTCACATGGACTCAAAATTTTAACTCAGAACTGAATACTGGTTTTTGAGTGGGATGCACCCAGGGGACTATTGCAGTACCTGCCTGTTTCTTTTTGACAGTCTGGTGGTCTGGTGGTCACCTATAAATGTGTATCCAAGATGTTCTCAACTTCATGTATTCATTGTAGTGAGGTCAGCTGTTGATCTATCTCCGAAACTTGGAGCTTGAGTGGTTGCAAATGATGCCACTTTCTGTTATTCAGGACATGGGAGCTGCCTGGAGCGCAGAATGTGTACTCGAGAACTGCCCTGCCATTCCTCTATCTGTTAAATAATAAAGCTTCCTAATACTGATAAATATTGCTACTTAAAAAAGAGAAAGGCTCACCAGCCACTCACTTCCCTTCTGCTATCATCACTTAAATATCGGAAAATAGAATGTCTTACTTAATCCTTTATTAACTTTAGCTAACTCTCTAAATTTGGAGAAGGGGAAACACAGTGGCAATAATCACCAACCAATCAACTTAAAGTCTTCCTATAAAGCCATGGTTTGATTTTTGTCTTACTTTTTCAAACTCCGCTGCTCCTCCCAGTCTGCTCGAGCACCTGATTCTCTTTTCAGCAAAGTGATAGACACTGAGCCTGGGCCTCAATTTATCCTCAGCCTGGGTTCACCCAATTCTTGCTGGGTCAGCTCCTGCTGCTGGCTTTCTCCTCAGTTAAATGATAGCGGCATTACAGAGGATGGCACGGTGACACAATGGCTAACACTGCTGCCACACAGCGCCAGGGATCCAGGTTTGATTCCCGGCTTGGCTCACTGTCTGTGCAGAGTTTGCATGTTTTCCTTGTGTCTGCGTGGGTTTCCTCTAGGTGCTCCGGTTTCCTCCCACAGTCCAAAAGACGTGCTGGTTAGGTGCATTGACCATGCTAAATTCTCCCTTAGTGCACCTGAACAGGTACTGGAGTGTAACTTCCAGTAACTTCCTGGGGGTAATATTGACAAGAAACCTAACTGGATGAGTTGGACAAATGCTATAGCTATAAGAGCTGATCAGAGTCTGTGTATCTGCAGTTAATAACTCACTTCCTGACCAATGTTCTCTTTAGTTCCACTTCACTGTGAGCAGCCCATAATTTACACTATGTGGTGTCTTTTAGCTTGCTGCGAGGTTGAACGTATATGTATTGTACAGGACCATGAATTTTTTGCAGCCTTTTTATTCCCTATGTGATCTGTTCCAGCCACACACCTGCAGAGCTGAGAGAGAATGCCACTCCCAGCTCCCTAAAATGCTTCCACCATCTACAAATCATAAATTAGGAGCGTGATGGAATATTCTCCACTGAGTGAGTGCAAGTCCAACAACACTCAAGAAGCTCAACACTATCTAGGAGAAAGCAGCTAACTTGACCAGTACCCCATCTACCACCTCCAGCACACTGCAATAGCGGTGTGCAAGTTATGTGGAAATACATTGCTGTTCCTTCACCTTCACTGATTCAACATTGAACAGAACTGGGGTTAAACCCTCACCACATGTACAACTGCAGTTCAAGAATACAGCTCACCACTACCTTCTCAAGGACAATTAGGAATGAACATTAAATGCTGGCCTTGTCAGTGATGTGCCCATCCTTCAATAAGAAAATATATGATTTAAGAGTCAAACAAATTACAATTACTTAATCAACTTTGAGCTTGCATGCTTTGCCACTTAATCAAACAGCCACTTACAGTTGATTTCCTGTTAACTGCCATTGACCTTTCAATTTAATTTAAGTTTCAAGATACCAGCCCAATTTCAATCTGATACTACTTACCCAATAGCTACTTACCTAATACCCACCAGTGAGTTCCTGCCATCACTAAATCCTTCAGCTTCCATTGCACAACTCACTCTGATTGTGATTCGCCCAGTTTTCTTTCCCAGGTCTGTGCCAAGTTTCTGAAATCATGGAAATAAACAGTAAGAAGAGCAAGAAGCAGCTTTAAAATTTCCCTTGAAGTGCATCACATTGCAATCAAGTCATGTGTGATCAGTGATCAAGGACCGTGCTTCTGGAGCAGAACCTGGGTTGCTAAGCAATAACCAAGTTAGCAGCTTAAATATTCAGTTGTACACTCAATAAAAGCCCCAAATGCCTGATTGAGGTCGACAGAGATATGACTACAGCTCAAACAAATGATAGCCTAAGACTGGCACATCTGGCTGTTGTGTTAGTTGTAATTAAGGAGCCCTTTAGGGTACCCAATAAAGATTAGAATTAGAACAATAGTATACCCTGCAGGAACAATCAAATGTATTGTGCCTTCTCCTGAGAAGCTGAGCAATAAAGATTTCAGCTGATCTCTCTCTGTCCAGTTACCTAGAACCGATGACAGAACAATAGGTTTACAATGTAGCATCACCCACAAACACTCTGCAGCATCATTTTTGAGATGCATGCTTTTTCAGAACTAAAGAGCTGATACTGCTTGTTGGATGTGACTGTGACTCTTTAATAGTCTAATTTGTTTTTCTGTCTCGTTCTATTGATTTTGCGAATATTTTCATTTAAGTGAATGTCAGTTGCATCATCCGAACTTATTGATCAGCGAAAGTTACTGAGTTCAACACCATTGAGGATTTCAATCATTGAAGCTATGTTCGTCAACCATGAGTTGATTCAGCAATCTTATTATTTTTAACCATGTATATTAATTCAGCTCCCTCACACTATTGGGATCACTCCAAGATGTGTTTCACCAGTGGTTCCTATCAATCTATTGCCTGTTGCAAGGGAGGAAAAGAATATTTCATTCAGTCATAAAGATTAGAGTCAAGTGACAACTCACCTTTTGCAAGTTAATCCTTACATTCCATTTCGTGATCATTCCATGGGCCTCAATGATATTTATTTAAAACCCTTCTCAGAAATGTCACAGCTTCATAAATAACACATCCTGTGACAAATCTGTGACTTAAAAATCTCCCCAAAGTGCAGAATCTAATTATTTCAGAGCTGACAGCTTAGAACAACCATTGATCAAAAGGACCAATGTTTGAGATTAATGGAAGAGAGTTAAGGATTGCAGGTCAACTCCAGGTCCTGATGACATTACAAACTACAAGAGGTTATTGTAATTCCTGGAGGAATTCCAAGACTGAATTAAACTTTTACCTGCCTGTTGACTTTCCATTGTATATTTAGATACATTGCAAAGACACTCGAATTCATTGCTGGCACCATGGACTTCACTTTGGCGCAAGTTCTTCAATTGTGATTTCACATGATAGATGCTCACTTCTTTGAAAAAAGGAGGAGCAGCTCTTTTATTGAAAATTCTGCTTTTCATTTCCAAAGATGTTCTGGAATCTTCTGAACAGTCCAAGCTCACAGTTCTGCTTGGTTTGCACGCTTTCCCCTAAACAGAGGTTGTATTTCCCCCTTCACTTATGGGTTCAAGGATTTGTGGGTGAATTGTCTCTACTGTGTGCTGTGAGGCTAACTCCTTTCACGGTCTTTTATCACCTGTAGTTATGAGTCATGGTCCAGACCCTAAGACTGCAAGGCCATAGAATCAACACTCCTCTAGAGACCTGAGTACATAACTGTGGTGAACCATTGTTGGTTACCACTAGGAGTGCTGAGCCATGGTTTGGCCAGTACTATGAGTCTGTAGATATGTTACTGTTGGGGTTAGGGTTGGGCTGTTCTACCTGTTAATATAGTCCTATGGTACACCCCAGTTGGCTCCGCCTTCTGGGAGAGGTATAAAGGTCACTGCTCTGCCTGGTGACCCTTTAGTCTGGGATTGTATATTGTATATAGTAGCTCCGTTATTGTTAGAAATAAAAGCCTTTATTCCCCGGGTACATCCTGCCTCCCGTGTGATTTATCGCGCATCAATTTTATTGCCAACAAGAAAATTTTTTTTTTGACAAAAAAAAACCCAAAAGAAAACCATGGAGCAAATGCTGAAACCCGAACGGCTTACGTTGGACCCACGTGCGGCGGGAGCATTGAACACTTTCGACCACTGGTTGAAGTGTTTACAAGATTACCTCGACGCCTCCACAGCGGTCAACAACGACGCCGACAGACTCCGGGTCCTCCACGCGAGGGTAAGCGACGCTGTATACTTAGCGATCCGTGAGGCCCAAGACTACAAAGGGGCCCTCGAGCTTCTCAAAAAGCGATACAACAAACCGCCGAATGAGATTCACGCTCGACACCTTCTAGCCACTCGACGGCGGCAGCCCGGCGAAACGACGGAACAGTACCTGTGTGAACTTCAGCAGCTAGCCAGAGCCTGCAACTGCAAGCCAGTGTCGGCAGCCCAGTATATGAGCGACCTAGTTCGAGATGCGTTCGTGGTGGGAATCGGCTCGTCGTACATCTGCCTTCAGCTGCTGGAGCAAGGTAACCTCGACCTCACTAAAACCGTAGAGTTAGCTGACGCTCTAGAAACGGCCTCCAAAAGTCTGGAGATGTACCCCGACGACCGCGTGGGGACATTGTGGCAGGTGCAGCCGCAGGCTCCACTTTATTCAGCGGGTTCGAAAAACTGCCCGATTGCGTTTCCAGCCTCGGACCTGACGACGGCAGCAGCTCCAGGTGGCCCGCGGTGTTACTTCTGTGGGGGGGTGAAACACCCTCAGCAGCGATGTCCAGCTAAAGCTGTATTGTGCTCCGCCTGTGGCAAGAAGGGACTCAAAACATCAGCTCTTTTCTCTCCTTACAGATGCTGCCAGACTTGCTGAGATTTTCCTGCTTTTTCTCTCTTGGTTTCAGATTCCAGCATTGCAGTAATTTACTTTTATTTTTATAGAGAATCTGCTGAACTGGTGCGGCAACAATAATCTCTCCCTCAATGTCAACAAAACGAAGGAGATTGTCATCAACTTCAGGAAGCGCAGTGGAGAGCATGCCCCTGTCTACATCAACGGGGCTGAAGTAGAAAGGATCGAAAACTTCAAGTTTTTAGGTGTCCAGATCACCAATAACCTGTCCTGGTCCCCCAATGCCGACACCATAGTTAGGAAAATCCACCAAAGCCTCTACTTTAAGAACATAAGAACATAAGAAATAGGAGCAGGAGTAGGCCATCTAGCCCCTCGAGCCTGCCCCGCCATTCAATAAGATCATGGCTGATCTGAAGTGTATCAGTTCCACTTACCCACCTGATCCCCATAACCCCTAATTCCCTTACTGATCAGGAATCCATCCATCCGTGATTTAAACATAGTCAACGAGGTAGCCTCCACCACTTCAGTGGGCAGAGAATTCCAGAGATTCACCACCCTCTGAGAGAAGAAGTTCTTCCTCAACTCTGTCCTAAACTGACCCCCCTTTATTTTGAGGCTGTGCCCTCTAGTTCTAGTTTCCTTTCTAAGTGGAAAGAATCTCTCCATCTCTACCCTATCCAGCCCCTTCATTATCTTATAGGTCTCTGTAAGATCCCCCCTCAGCCTTCTAAATTCCAACGAATACAAACCCAATCTGCTCAGTCTCACCTCATAGTCAACACCCCTCATCTCTGGTATCAACCTGGTGAACCTTCTCTGCACTCCCTCCAAGGCCAATATATCCTTCCGCAAATAAGGGGACCAATACTGCACACAGTATTCCAGCTGCGGCCTCACCAATGCCCTGTACAGATGCAGCAAGACATCTCTGCTTTTATATTCTATCCCCCTTGCGATATAGGCCAACATCCCATTTGCCTTCTTGATCACCTGTTGCACCTGCAGACTGGGTTTTTGCGTTTCATGCACAAGGACCCCCAGGTCCCTCTGCACAGCAGCATGTTGTAATTTCTTTCCATTTAGATAATAATCCAGTTTGCTATTATTTCTTCCAATGTTAATTTCTCAGAAGACTCAGGAAATTTGGCATCTCACCAACTTTTACAGATGCACCATAGAAAGCATTCTTTCTGGTTGTATCACAGCTTGGTATAGCTCCTGCTCTGCCCAAGACTGCAAGAAACTACAAAAGGTCGTGAATGTAGACCAATCCATCATGCAAACCAACCTCCCATCCATTGACACTGTCTGCACATCCCACTGCCTCGGCAAAGCAGCCAGCATAATTAAGGACCCCACGCACCCCGGACATTCTCTCTTCCAACTTCTTCCATCGGAGAAAGATACAAAAGTCTGACCAACTGACTCAAGAAAAGCTTCTTCCCTGCTGCCAGCAGACTTTTGAATGGACCAACTTTGCATTAAGTTGATCTTTCTTGACACCCCTAGCTACGACTGTAACACTACATTCTGCATTTCCCTCTCTATGAACGGTATGCTTTGTCTGTATAGCACGTAAGAAACAATACTTTTCACTGTATATTAATACATGCAACAATGATAAATCAAATCAAATCAAAACTATTCATTCCCTGTGATAGTGAGTTCCACATTCTCACCAGTCCTTGTGTTTTTTACTGAATTTCCTATTGCATTCTTTGGTGACTATCTTACATTGGTGCTTTTGGTGGAGATACCTCCTCCTCCATCTGCACAGAGTTTCTCCTCTCTCTAGTGTCTGCTCCATTTAACTGTTATGCTGCAGGCCAAGATGTAGTGTAACTAGAGTCTCACACCTTTTGAAGACTTGGTGTGGACATACCTTCTTGTTTCCCTAGTACAGATGCATCAACTCACCACAGCACCTACAAAAACACCCCACAAACCTTGCTACAGCAGCCAATAGTTAGAAACACCTAATCTCACTGAATGAATGTCTCTTTAAATTGCATGAGAGGTAGGCGAGGTCATAGAAAAACATAGAAACACAGAAAATAGAAGCAGGAGTAGGCCATTCGGCCCTTTGAGCCTGCTCTGCCATTTTGATCATGGTGGATCATATTCATAAGAACATAAGAACATAAGAAATAGGAGCAGGAGTAGGCCATCTAGCCCCTCGAGCCTGCCCCGCCATTCAATAAGATCATGGCTGATCTGACGTGGATCAGTACCACTTACCCGCCTGATCCCCATAACCCTTAATTCCCTTACCGCTCAGGAATCCATCCATCCGCGCTTTAAACATATTCAGCGAGGTAGCCTCCACCACCTCAGTGGGCAGAGAATTCCAGAGATTCACCACCCTCTGGGAGAAGAAGTTCCTCCTCAACTCTGTCTTAAACCGACCCCCCTTTATTTTGAGGCTGTGTCCTCTAGTTTTAACTTCCTTACTAAGTGGAAAGAATCTCTCTGCCTCCACCCTATCCAGCCCCCGCATTATCTTATAAGTCTCCATAAGATCCCCCCTCATCCTTCTAAACTCCAACGAGTACAAACCCAATCTCCTCAGCCTCTCCTCATAATCCAAACCCCTCATCTCCGGTATCAACCTGGTGAACCTTCTCTGCACTCCCTCCAATGCCAATATATCCTTCCTCATATAAGGGGACCAATACTGCACACAGTATTCCAGCTGCGGCCTCACCAATGCCCTGTACAGGTGCATCAAGACATCCCTGCTTTTATATTCTATCCCCCTCGCGATATAGGCCAACATCCCATTTGCCTTCTTGATCACCTGTTGTACCTGCAGACTGGGCTTTTGCGTCTCATGCACAAGGACCCCCAGGTCCCTTTGCACGGTAGCATGTTTTAATTTGTTTCCATTGAGATAGTAATCCCATTTGTTATTATTTCCTCCAAAGTGTATAACCTCGCATTGATCAACGTTATACTCCAGTTGCCATATCCTCGCCCACTCACTCAGCCTGTCCAAATCTCTCTGCAGATCTTCTCCGTCCTCCACACGATTCACTTTTCCACTTATCTTTGTGTCGTCTGCAAACTTCGTTACCCTACACTCCGTCCCCTCCTCCAGATCATCTATATAAATGGTAAACAGTTGCGGCCCGAGTACCGATCCCTGCGGCACGCCACTAGTTACCTTCCTCCAACCGGAAAAACACCCATTTATTCCGACTCTTTGCTTCCTGTCGGATAGCCAGTCCCCAATCCACTTTAACACACTACCCCCAACTCCGTGTGCCCTAATCTTCTTCAGCAGCCTTTTATGGGGCACCTTATCAAACGCCTTTTGGAAATCCAAAAACACCGCATCCACCGGTTCTCCTCCATCAACCGCCCTCGTCACATCTTCATAAAAATCCAACATGTTCGTCAAGCACGACTTTCCCCTCATGAATCCATGCTGCGTCTGATTGATCGAACCATTTCTATCCAGATGCCCTGCTATCTCCTCTTTAATAATGGATTCCAGCATTTTCCCTACTACAGACGTTAAGCTGACCGGCCTATAGTTACCCGCCTTTTGTCTCCTTCCTTTTTTAAACAGCGGCGTAACATTAGCCGTTTTCCAATCAACCGGCACTACCCCAGAATGCAACGAGTTTTGATAAATAATCACTAACGCATCCACTATTACCTCTGACATTTCTTTCAATACCCTGGGATGCATTCCATCCGGACCCGGGGACTTGTCCACCTTCAGTCCCATTAGTCTACCCAGCACTGCCTCTCTGGTAACATTAATCGTATTAAGTATTTCTCCTGCTGCCAACCCTCTATCGTTAATATTTGGCAAACTATTTGTGTCCTCCACCGTGAAGACCGACACAAAAAACGTATTTAAAGACTCAGCCATATCCTCATTTCCCACTATTAACCCCCCCTCTCGTCCTCCAAGGGTCCAACATTCACTCTAGCCACTCTATTCCTTTTTATATATTTATTCAATATCCTAATCATGCCTTTCCCCCATATCCCTTGATTCCTTTAGCCCCAAGAGCAATATTTAATTTCTTCTATAGAAACATACGGTATTCAATGGACCTGGTTAGATAAGTTTCATACCTATGGCTAGGATTCTCTGATGTTGTCCATACCCACACCAGTGCCAGTGGGAATGGAGAATTTGGCACTCAGCCAAAACTCCATTCACTGCAGCGGCACCGGAGAATCCCAACCCCAGACGAGATTGGAGCACGTGTGTCATATCAAGTGAATTTAAATGAGGAGCTCCCTTAGCCACATGTGTGCAGACAATGGCTCCACAAATCATGGAAATCCTACAATCCCGCTGCATCTTAAAACTCGTTGTCTGGTTGTCTCTGTCAAATAAAATGTAGTCATTTCTCAGAGGTCTGGAACCCCAGAGATCATCCTCCGCAGAAGTATAGTGAGGATGATGAAATATGAATTATATCAGCTGTGGCATCCTGAGAGATCACACTAACACAAAAATAGGTGCTGTTCTGATCTTGAGCACCAGGGGCAATACAATACATCTGATGCCTGAGTCTTCATTCCATAAGGCCAGAGATCACTGTGACACCCTCCTTGCTAAAGTACAGACTCCTGCTGCACTGGTTTTCATTATTTGAATGCTGGAGCAATGCTCCTTGAAGATATTGGTGGATAGGCCTCCCTGCTAAGAACTATCCTCATCCCCTACTCCCCACCACCCACCCGCCCTCCGTCCTTCTTTCCTGAAGCAGTTTTTGTGCGCTGCTGGGCCTGATCTCCTCTTCCACTCCCTCAGGAAGAGCAAGTGTACCTGTTAACAAGATATCCATGACCATGTACTATTTTTCTCCTGATGACTCCTATTAGGTGTCCACAATAGAGAAGCATAGCACAGCACTTGGGTATATTGGTGGACAGAGGTTACCCTTGGGAGATGGCTGATAGCACCAGTACAAAACCCACGGACAGAGACTGAGAGCAAATACAATGAGAGTCACTCATTCACCAAGGTCCCCATGGGGCAGATCATTAGCCTTCTCAAAATACAAATCTGTTGTCTCGGCCCATCAGGTAGTGCTCTGTAATATGCACCTGCAAGAATGTCGCTGATGGATGTGGTATGCTATACACTGCACAACCTGGTCCTCTGATGATGACTCTGATGAAGAGGGAGTGAGTTAGATGCACATGCCAGTTCTCAAGAGGATCAGGATAAAAGAAAGATGGGAGAAATACTCGTAATGAGAAGATTATGGTGCCCATCAAGGCTGTGTCCTTAGTCCTTCCTATATTCCTTAAACACTTATGACTATGTAGCCAAATTCTGCCAACTCCATTTTCAAGTTTGCTGATGATACCACCGTAGTGGGTCAGATCTCAAACAACAATGAGGTGGAGTACAGGAAAGAGTCAGAGAATCTGGTGAAATGGTGCGATGATAATAATTGGCCCTTCAATGTCAAGGAGATAGTCATCGACTTTAAGAACGTAGGTCCCTGGCACTGTGAGGCAGCAGTGCTAACCATTGTGCCAACATGCTACAAATTGTGACACAAATATAAAACAGACTTTCTTGTGAATTTAAAAACAAAGGGACCTGGGTTCAATTCCAGGTTTGGGGGACTGTCTATATGTGGAGTTTACACGTTCTCCCCGTGTCTGCATGGCTTTCCTCCGGGTGCTCTAGTTTCCTCCCACATCAGACACCTCTTTTTGCATACCAACCAAATAAACAAAATCAAATTAACTCAGTGTGGTGAACCATCGTTGGTTACCACTGTGGGGTTATTCCAATGTTACTGTTGGGTTAGGGTGTTGCCACTGTGGGGGTTGTTATAATGTTGTTGGGTTAGGGTGTTTACACTGTGGGATTAATATACCTGTGGTGGATGTTGTTATGGCACATCCTGGTCGGGCCCCGCCTCCTGGGGAGAGGTATAAGACTCTCTGCTCAGGCGGGACCCCTCCAGTCTGGATTGGTGTACTCGTGTTAGATAGTTCCATTGTTTGTCAATAAAAGCCTTCAATCGCTGAAGCCTTGTACCTCGTGCTTGATTGTCGCGCATCAATTTTATTGACAAACACAAAACTCTCGACAGTAAAGAGAATATGGAGCAAATGCTGAAACCAGAGCGTCTGACGCTGGACCCACGTGCGGTCGGTGCCTCTAACACCTTCGACCACTGGCTGAAGTGTTTCGAGGACTACCTGGCGGCCTCTGCAGCAGTTACTACGGACGACGACAAACTCCAGGTCCTCCACGCGAGGGTAAGCGACACGGTCTATCTTGCGATTCGTGCGGCCACCACTTACCCGAGGGCCATCGAGCTCTTGAAGAAACGATACACGAGACCACCCAACGAGATTCACGCTCGTTACCTCCTCGCTACACGACGTCGGCAGTCGGGCGAAACCATGGAGGACTACGCCAATGAGCTCTTGCAGCTTGCCAGGGGCTGCGACTGCAAAGCTGTGTCGGCTGAGCAGTATATGTACGACCTCGCCCGAGATGCGTTCGTAGCAGGGGTAGGGTCCTCGTACATCCGGCTTAAGCTATTGGAGAAAGGGAACCTCAACTTGACCCAAGCGATGGAGATGGCTGAGATGCTGGAGGCAGCGTCGAAAAGCTTGGCTCTGTACCACGTGGAGACAATGTGGCAGGAGCAAGCACAAATCCCTCCTCGCCCCACGGGCTCGCGCTCCCATATCGACCCGACGACGGCGGCAGCTCCAGGCGGTCAGCGATGCTATTTTTGCGGAGGAGCCAAGCATCCACGGCAACAGTGTCCAGCAAAAACGGCGATCTGCAGTCAGTGCGGTAAAAAGGGGCACTATGCTAAAGTCTGCAGGTCGAAGCCCAAAAACGGCAGTGCAGCCTGTGACCCTCCAGAGCGGAGACAATCTCCTTCGGCGTCGCAGTACCCGCGAGGCCCGACCATGTGCGAATCCAGGACGGCGCCATCGTGGCTGACGGAGGAGGAGGATGACCACCAGGAGTCGCTACGCTTGGCGCCCTCACCCACGTGCGATTCATGGGGGCGGCCATCATGGTCGACGACGACCAGGAGCGACCAGCAGGGGTCCTCAGTATCAACCTCGGCTGCATGCAGTGACGCCCTAGGGCCAACGGTGGCGTCGATCTCTCTGGACCAGACAAAGCATCACAGGCTTGACTGTTCGATGATGAACATCAAGGTAAATGGTCGTACTGTGTATTGTCTGTTTGACAGTGGGAGCACCGAGAGTTTTATTCACCCTGACACTGCAAAAAGGCGTGGACTCCGGGTTCTACCTGCCAAACAGACAATTTCTATGGCATCACGGTCTCGGTCTGTACCGATCCAAGGACGTTGTATGGTAACCCTAGAGGTGCAGGGCACAATTTACGAGCGATACAGGCTCCTTGTGTTGCCGCACCTTTGCGCGCCAATTCTCCTCGGACTAAACTTTATGGTCCTCATGAAGAGTGTGATCCTACAGTACGGTGGGCCACTCCCTTCACTGGCAGTAGGGAATCAGCCGCAGCCTCCAAATTGCCCAAAGCGCCCCGCATGCAATCTTTCCACACTAAAGATCACCACACCTTCTTTATTTAAGAATCTGGTACCAGGCTGCAAGCCCATCGCTACTAAAAGTAGGCGTTACAGCGCTGAAGACCGGATCTTTATCAGATCTGAGGTTCAGCGGCTCCTCAAAGAAGGGATCATACAGCCCAGTGCTAGTCCGTGGAGAGCGCAGGTCGTGGTGGTTAAAAGCGGGAACAAACCCCGGATGGTCATCGACTACAGTCAGACCATTAACCGTTATACGCAGCTGGATGCGTATCCTCTCTCGCGCATATCTGATATGGTCAATCAGATTGCGCAGTACCGGGTGTTCTCCACCATAGACCTTAAGTCTGCCTACCACCAACTCCCCATCCGCCCAGAGGACCGACAATACACGGCTTTTGAGGCGGATGGTCGTCTATATCAGTTTCTTAGGGTTCCATTTGGTGTCACCAATGGGGTCTCGGTCTTCCAGCGTGCTATGGACCGAATGGTGGACCAGAACGGGTTGCGGGCTACCTTCCCGTACCTGGATAATGTCACCATCTGCGGCCATGACCAGCAGGACCATGACACGAATCTCCAAAACTTTCTGCGCACTGCATCTCGCCTGAATCTGACCTATAACAGGGAGAAGTGTGTATTCCGTACGCGCAGGTTAGCTATCCTTGGATACGTGGTGGAAAACGGGGTCATCGGCCCTGATCCAGACCGTATGTGCCCCCTTACTGAACTTCCCTTGCCCGCTAGCACAAAAGCACTGAGGAGATGCCTCGGCTTCTTTTCTTATTATGCGCAGTGGGTCCCCAACTACGCGGACAAAGCCCGTCCGCTCATCAAGTCCACGACCTTCCCACTCACGCTGGAGGCCCAATTGGCCTTCAAGGCTTTGAAAAGCGACATTGCGAAAGCCACGATGCACGCGGTGGATGAATCCATCCCTTTTCAGGTGGAAAGTGATGCATCGGATTTCGCCCTGGCCGCCACACTAAACCAGGCAGGCAGGCCCATCGCGTTTTTTTCCCGCACCCTTCAAGGTCCCGAAATTCGGCATTCAGCGGTGGAGAAGGGGGCTCAGGCCATTGTGAAGGCCATCAGACACTGGCGCCATTACCTGGCGGGGAAGCGGTTCACCCTGATCACGGATCAACAATCCGTGGCGTTTATGTTCAGTAATACGCAGAGGGGCAAGATCAAGAATGATAAGATCTTGCGGTGGAGAATTGAGCTCTCCACCTATAATTACGATATTATGTATCGTCCAGGGAAGCTCAATGAGCCCTCGGATGCCCTCTCGCGCGGAACATGCGCTATCATGCAGGAGGACCGCTTGAAGGCCCTCCACAATGACCTGTGCCATCCTGGAGTCACTCGACTCTACCACTTCATAAAAGCCCGCAACCTGCCCTACTCGGTGAAGGATGTCAGGTCAGTAACGAGAAGCTGTCGGATTTGCGCGGAATGCAAACCGCACTTTTATCGACCGGACCGGGCACAATTGGTCAAGGCCACTCGCCCCTTCGAGAGGCTGAGTGTGGATTTTAAGGGCCCCCTTCCCTCAACGGACCGGAATGTCTATTTTCTCAATATCATAGATGAATACTCCCGGTTCCCGTTTGTTGTCCCCTGTGCGGACACGTCGACTGCCACAGTGATTAAGGCATTCAGTGATCTTTTTACCCTGTTCGGGTACCCCTGCTACATACATAGCGACAGGGGCTCGTCGTTCATGAGTAACGACTTGAGGCAATTCCTGCTCTCATACGGGATTGCCTCTAGTAGAACCACGAGCTACAACCCTAGGGGTAACGGACAGGTGGAGAGGGAGAATGCTACAGTCTGGAAGGCTGTCCTATTGGCGCTGAAGTCCAGGGGCCTTCCAGTCTCCCGTTGGCAGGAGGTCCTTCCAAATGCGCTTCATTCCATTCGCTCCCTCCTGTGTACGGCAACCAATGCTACTCCCCACGAGAGGATGTTCTCATTCCCTCGGAAGTCGTCCTCGGGGATCTCCTTACCAGCCTGGTTGACGTACCCAGGACCCGTCCTTCTGCGGCGACATGTGAGGGCCCGCAAGTCCGACCCCTTGGTCGAACCGGTCCAACTCCTCCACGCCAACCCTCAGTATGCCTATGTGGCATATCCTGACGGGCGAGAGGACACGGTCTCGATTCGAGACCTGGCGCCCACAGGGGACGTAGCAACTCCTGTCGCTCCTATACCCCCTGTCACGAACCCCCTTTCACTTCTTTCTTCCCCAGACGTGGCGCGGTCAGCACCGGGACCAGTGCATAACAGTTATACTCCCATGTACAGCTTGCCTGAGACTCGGAGATCGGCGCCACCACAGAAGGTTCCAGGATCCCCTGCACCACCGCCTCACCAGGGTCAACCGGCCCGTGAGTCCTCTAGGGGACAGCCGGACGCTGTTTTGGAGAGAACGCCACCGCAAGCACCTGCTCCGGTGTCGCAACCGGTGTTGAGGAGATCACAGCGACGGTGCGGTCCTCCAGACCGTCTGGACTTGTGAATTTTGTATATATGTGATCTGTTTTCGCACCCCGCCGGCCTTTGTTTTTAAAGGAGGGGTGAATGTGGTGAACCATCGTTGGTTACCACTGTGGGGTTATTCCAATGTTACTGTTGGGTTAGGGTGTTGCCACTGTGGGGGTTGTTATAATGTTGTTGGGTTAGGGTGTTTACACTGTGGGATTAATATACCTGTGGTGGATGTTGTTATGGCACATCCCGGTCGGGCCCCGCCTCCTGGGGAGAGGTATAAGACCCTCTGCTCAGGCGGGACCCCTCCAGTCTGGATTGGTGTACTCGTGTTAGATAGTTCCATTGTTTGTCAATAAAAGCCTTCAATCGCTGAAGCCTTGTACCTCGTGCTTGATTGTCGCGCATCACTCAGGGACAACTCAAAAAGGGCAGCTCCCTAAAAGGAGGGGGAACCGCCTGAACCAAAAAAACAAAGCAGAAAGGAAACTTAAAACATCAAATTAAAATGTGATTGTCAGGGTCTATAATACACCCCAGCCTCTGCGGTGCCCAGTGGGCACGGAAGGTGTCAACGGCGCCCGTGGACTCCGCATGCTCCCTCTCCAGGCACACCTGGCTGCGAATATAGCCGCAGTAGAGGGGCAGACAGGATGGACGACCCTGTCGATCGCCTGCTGCCTGGACCAGTTGATGGCTCGCCTCGCTAGGCCCAGGGGCAGGTTCACATCAGTTCTTCTTTTCTGGTACCAACTAATTAAACTAAATCAAATTAACTGAGGGACAAATGAGAAAGGGCAGCTCCCCGAAAGGAGGGAGAACAGCACGAACCAAAAAGCAAAGCAGAAAGGAAACTTCAAACATCAAATTAAAATGTGATTACCGGGGTCTATAATACATCCCAGCCCCTGTGGTGCCCAATGGGCACAGAAGGCATCAACTGTGCCCGTGAACAAGGAGGCACGGAAGGCATCAACTGTGCCCCGGACACCGCATGCTCCCTCTCCAGGGACACCTGGCCATGAATATAGCCACGGTCGAGGGGCAGACAGTCAGGCTGGATGACCCCTTCGATCACCCGCTGTCTGGACCTGTTGATGGCACGCCTTGCTCGGCCTAGGGGCAGGTTCATATCAGGTATTTCTTTTCAATACCAACCAAATAAACTAACTCAAATTAACTGAGGGACAAATTAAAAGGGGCAGCTCCCCAAAAGGAGGGGGAACAGCCTGAACAAAAAAGCAAAGCACAAAGGAAACTTAAAACATCAAATTAAAAGGTGATTGTCAGGGTTGATAATACACCCCAGCACCTGCGGTGCCCAGGAGGCACGGAAGGCATCAACTGTGCCCATGGACACCGCATGCTCCCTCTCCAGGGACACCTGGCTGCAAATATAACTGCAGTAGAGAGGCAGACAGTCAGGATGAATGATCCCGTCGATCGCCCGCCGCCTGGCCCTGTTGATGGCTCGCCTTGCCAGGCCCAGAAACAGGTTTCACATCAGGTATCTCTTTTAGGTACCAACCAAATATACAAACTCAAATTAACTGAGAGACAAATTAAAAGGGGCAGCTCCTAAAAAGGAGGGGGAACAGCCCAAACCAAAAAACAAAGTCGAAGGAAACTTAAAACATCAAATCATAATGTGATTGTCAGGGTCGATAATACACCCCAGCCCCTGCGGTGCCCAGCGGTCACGGAAGGCTTCAACTGCGCCCGTGGACACCACATGCTCCCTCTCCAGGGACACCTGGCTGCGAATGTAGCCGTGATAGAGGGGCAGACAGTCAGGATGGATGACCCCGTCGATCGCCCACTGCCTGGACCTGTTCTTTGCTCGCCTTGCCAGGCCCAGGAGCAGGTTCACATCAGGTTCATCATGTTTAGTTAGAATTTAGAATTGAGTTTATTAGTTATTGAAGATGTAAAGGAGTTGAAGGGGAAGGATGTGGTGATTGTCCCTTTAAGGGTACACAGCAGAGTAAATGTCTCCTGGTCTGGGTGACCAATGGGGACTCAGAATGAGAAATCACCCCAGTGGTTGGTATTTTCTTAGGCAAGGATACAGTTGGGAGTTAGTAACAATAATTCAGCTGCTGTACAATTCTTATTTGTGAATACTTTTTGTGTTCACCAATGATGCCTGTGAAAGTGCATCTTTACATTAGGTAAGTCACTTACACTGGACGGCTTATATCCTATGTTGCTCAAAGAAGTGAGATTGGAGATAATAGAAGGGCTCACCACAATCTTCCATTCTATTCTCAATAGAGGAAGATGTCCAAGAGTGGCAAATGTGACATGAAAAGGTATCAGGGCATTCTTAATAACTGCAGACCAGGCAGTTAACATCTATGGTCAGTCAGGGTTTTGAAAAAATAATTGGGGGGAAGGGGGATACGTGGAAAGTTTAAGTTAATTAAGGAGAGCCAGCATGGATTTCTAAAACATGGGTTCTGCTTAACTAATCTAAATGAATTTTCTAATGAAGTAACAGAAAAGATTAATGAAGGGAAAGGAATGAATGTTGTCTATGTGAATTTTAAGAAAGCATTTAACATACTGCTTCATACAAGGCTGATTTTCAAAAGTAAGGATTATGGAATAGGATGATCAGTCTCAGCTACATATTTTGAAAAAGATTGCTAAAGGGCAAAAACCAGTGAGTCGTGGTGAATGGTTGTCTTTCAGACTGGTGGTGAGTTGCTTTCTTGAACTGCTGCAGTCTACATGCTGTAAGTACACCCATAGTGATTTTAGGAAGGCGTTCCCCATGTCAGAGAGGATTTTGAACAAGTGACAGTGAAGCAACAGAAATATATTTCAAGTCGGGATGGTGTGTGACTTGAAGGGAATCTCACAGGTGGTGGAGTTTGAATGTTTGCTGGTGACAGGATGCCAGTCGAATGGGCTGCTTTGACTAGGATGGTGGAGAGCTTCATGAGTCTTGTTTGAGCTGCGCTCATCAAGGCAAATGGAGATTATTCAAGCAAACTCCTGACTTGTGCCTTGTAGATGGTAGACAGATCCTGCAAAGTTTAGGAGGTGAGTTTACTTACAACAGAATGTATAACCTGTGACCTGCTCGTTGGCCCACAATATTTGTGTCGCGAGTCCAGCTAAGCCTCT